>NC_082731.1:37463836-37621564 GCF_030144855.1 Hypanus sabinus | reverse complement strand
GAGAGAGAGAGAGAGAGAGAGAGAGAGAGAGAGAGAGAGAGAGAGAGAGAGAGAGAGAGAGAGAGAGAGTAACGATGTTGTATTTAAGGAAAAAGGGATGAGTCCTGTTATTATTTATGTTTATTCATTGTTTTAAGTGTATTTTTTATGACAGATAGGGTTTGAAGAATGGAGGGACAGCTCTGCATGCTGCATGCCAACAAGATTTTTGTGGATGTCATTTTGAGCACGTGTGCCACAGGTTCGCCACTCCTGCCCCATGGTACTGGCAGACTCTCCGTCCTGGGAGTGAATGGCAGGACAGTGCGGGGGGAGCTTCACTCTGTGTCGTACCCAGCCCGCCTCTGCTCCCGATCAGGAGTGTAACCTGCCTGGCGGTGGAGGTTGAGGGAAGAGGGAAGAGGGACGACAGGATGGGTTGGTGTGGGTGAGCCTCCTCTCCAGCAGGAAGGAAATACCCCCAGGAAAGCAGATCTTGGAAGATGCAGGCTGAGGATTTCCCGTGCATTTCCGGTCAGGGGAAGTCCAAGCTTGTGTTAAGGTATGCGAGACAGATGTTGACAGAGGTGGGAAGCCCCATCTACATTTGCCAGGACAAAGGTACCATGGTTCAGCGGCACAGTCACATGCCCTTTCCATGGGCGGGTATACCCACACCATCTGCCGTACGCTGCCGGGGATATGTGTGTGTGTGTGTGTGTGTGTGTGTGTGTGTGTGTGTGTGTGTGTGTGTGTGTGTGAGTGTGTGTGTGTGTGTGTGAGTGTGTGTGTGTGTGTGTGTGTGTGTGTGTGTGAGAGAGTGTGTGTGTGTGTGTGTGTGTGTGTGTGTGTGTGTGTGTGTGTGTGAGAGTGTGTGTGTGTGTGTGTGTGTGTGTGTGTGTGAGAGAGTGTGTGTGTGAGAGTGTGTGTGTGAGAGTGTGTGTGTGAGAGTGTGTGTGTGAGAGTGTGTGTGTGTGTGAGAGTGTGTGTGTGTGTGAGAGTGTGTGTGTGAGAGTGTGTGTGTGTGTGTGTGTGTGTGTGTGTGTGTGTGTGTGTGTGTGTATACGTGTACTTGGCGACAGCTGTGTAGGGACGGGGTTTGTATTCTGGAGATAGAAAGAACAACCAGAAGACAGCAGAAGAGAGCCAGGAGAAATGGCAAGACTGTGGCAAAAAGCCTTTCTTCTGAGAGTGTATGAAAGAGGGAGAAAGGGGTAGAGAGGGGTGGAGAGGGGGAGAGGGGAGAGGGGGGAGAAGAGAGAGGGGGAGAGGAGAGAGGGGGGAGTATGGGGAGAGAGGAGAGAGGGGAGAGGGGGAGAGGGGAGAGGGGGAGAGGGGAGAGGGGGAGAGGGGAGAGGGGGGAGAGGGGAGAGGGGGAGAGGGGAGAGGGGGAGAGGAGGGGGAGTATGGGGAGAGGGGAGAGAGGAGAGAGGGGAGAGGGGAGAGGGGAGAGGGAGAGGGGAGAGGGGAGAGAGGGGGAGGGGAGAGGGGGAGGGGAGAGGGGGAGGGGAGAGGGAAGAGTGGGAGAGAGGGGAGAGGAGAGAGGGGATGGGGAGAGAGGGGAGAGGGGAGAGGGGAGGGGGAGAGGAGAGGGGGAGAGAGGGGAGAGGGAAGGGAGAGGGGGAGGGGGGAGGGGAGGGGAGGGGGGGGGAGAGGGGGAGGGGAGAGGGGGAGGGGAAAGGGGGAGAGGGGGAGGGGAGAGGGAAGGGGAGAGAGGGGAGAGAGAGGGGAGAGAGAGGGGAGGGGGGGAGGGGAGGGAGAGGGGAGTGGGGAGAGGGGGAGGGGAGAGGGAAGGGGGGAGAGAGGGGAGAGGAGAGAGGGGTAGGGGGAGAGAGGGGAGAGGGGGAGTAGGAGAATGTTTTTGACTGTATTTATATGGCTGATGGCTGCTGATTGTATGTGTATGTGTATATGAGAGTGAGAGAGAGTGGGAGATGGAGACACCATGGGAGATGGACTGGGACAGAGACAGAGAGGGAGATGGAGATGAAGTGGGAGATAGAGAGACTGTGATAGGGGGAGTGTGTATGAGACAGAGAATATATGTGATAGTGTGTGAGAGAGTGAACCTCACAAGATGTGTTTGGGAGCGAACACCAGGTGTGTATCTCAATTTTCAATACTGCACTGAACTAAATTCCACTTTCTCCCTCCGTCCGTCCCAACAAAAGGAATTTCCAGGGCAAGTGAGTTGTTCCTAAGTGAACAATTCAGAGGCTCAGTCCTGCTCTCCACACCCGCATCAGGTGCCAGCGACTGAATGCACAGGGGGAGTTCCAGTCGACACACAATGACTTGCCCAGTTTGCCGGGGATTTAGGCTCTTGGATGAGTACGGCCCTCTTGCCAAGAACACCCTGCCCGCCTCCAGTTTCTCAGCTGGCTCAGCCTCTCTTGCCTCCCTGGGCAGCTGTGAAACTGCGGGTGAAGGGGGCCTCAGTCAGCATTGCTCCAGTGCCAAACCTCATGTCACAGCCATGCTGAACATAACAAAATCAGATATGACAACATTAGTTCCTAAATATTTACACTATTAGCCAAGATTAGTTGAGCCCTGTCAGAACCAATCTCCAAAGGGTTTGCAGATATGATCAGCAAGCGAGCACCCCAGAACCTTGGAGTGGATTCTATTCTGTCATCAGGACTGATGGATTATACATGCAGAGGATGTTTCCAATAATGCGAGGGTCTAGGACCAGGGGGCACAGCCCCAGAATAGACGGACATCCATTTATAACAGAGAGGAGGAGGAATTTCTTCCGCCAGAGGGTGGTGAAGCTGTGGTAATTCTTTGCGCCAGAAGGCCTGGGGGACAAGCAATTGGGAGC
The DNA here is from genome assembly GCF_030144855.1 of Hypanus sabinus. Classification (NCBI taxonomy): domain Eukaryota; kingdom Metazoa; phylum Chordata; class Chondrichthyes; order Myliobatiformes; family Dasyatidae; genus Hypanus; species Hypanus sabinus. The sequence goes on along the minus strand of NC_082731.1, from coordinate 37,618,758 downwards.
GCCCAAAACTGAACGTGTTGGGTTCTTGATTAGTGAGGGTGTCAAAGGATATAGGGAGAAGGCAGGGAAATGGCACTGAGAGGGAAAGTAAATCAGCCATGATGGGCTGAATAGCCTAATTTTGCCCTTCTGGTCTTAGTTAATTGGTAATAGGTCTATTTTTGCCACATGTACCAAGATACCGTGGAGGAGCAGTTGATGCACTCATTGGAGGTTGGAAGAAGGAGGGGAGGTGGCAAACCGCAGGCTGAGAGGCCTGGGTAAAGCGGACATGGAGGCAGTGCCTCCCTCAGTGATTAGTAGGATGGCCTAGGGTCTGAGGGCACAGCCTCAGAATACTGAGGGCGCCACAGTAGCGTAGCGGTCACTGGGACGCTAAGACAGCTGGGGGCGCTGGAGTTCAGAGTTCGGGTCCCACACTGTCCGTCTGTCCCATGAGGCTGCAGGCTTCCTCTGGTTACACTGGTCTTCTCGCACAGTCCGAAGACATACTGGATAGATGGATGAAGAAGGAAAGACAGGGACGTCCATTTAGAATGGAGACGAGGAGGAATTTCTTTAGCCAGAGGGTGGTGAATCTGTGGAGTGTGTCACCACAGGCGGCTGTGGAGGCCAAGTCATTGGGTATATTTATATCTGCTCTCAGGATGAGGCTTTTCATTCCAGGACAAAGGAGATGTCTTCCTTTTTTAAACAAAGGGGCTTCCCTTCTTCCACCATCAACTCTGCTCTCAAACGCATCTCTCCCATTTCCCGCACATCAGCGCTCACCCCATCCGCCTGCCACCCCACTCGGGATAGGGTTCCCCTTGTCCTTACCTACCACCCCACCAGCCTCCAGGTCCAATGTATAATTCTCCGTAACTTCCGCCACCTCCAACGGGATCCCACTACCAAACACATTTTCCCTCCCCCCCCCCCCCCGCCTTTCTGCTTTTCACAGGGATCGCTCCCTACGCGACTCCCTTGTCCATTCATCCCCCCATCCCTTCCCACCGATCTCCCTCCTGGCACTTATCCTTGTAAATGGAACAAGTGCTACACCTGCCCTTACACTTCCTCCCTCACCACCATACAGGGCCCCAGACAGTCCTTCCAGGTGAGGCGAGTATACTGCGTCCGGTGCTCCTGGTGTGGCCTTTTATATATTGGTGAGACCCGACGCAGATTGGGAGACCATTTCGCTGAACACCAACGCTTGGTCCACCAGAGAAAGCAGGATCTCCCAGTGACCACACATTTTAATTCCACGTCCCATTCCCATTCTGATATGTCTATCCATGGCCTCCTCTTCTGATGAAGATGAAGCCACACTCAGGTTGGAGGAACAACACCTTATATACCAGCTGGGTAGCCTCCAATCTGATGGCATGAACCCTCCTCCCCTTCTTACCCCATCCCTGACATATTTAGTTGTTTGCCTGTTCTCCATCTCCCTCTGGTGCTTCCCCCCCCCCACCTTCTCCTGAGGCCTCCCGTCCCATGATCCTTTCCCTTCTCCAGCTCTGTATCGCTTTCACCAATCACCTTTCCAGCTCTTAGCTTCATCCCACCCCCTCTGGTCTTCTCTTATCATTTCGCATTTCCCCCTCCCCCCACTACTTTCAAATCTCTTACTATCTTTCCTTTCAGTTAGTCCTGACAAAGGGTCTCGGCCCAAAACGTCGACAGTGCTTCTCCCTATAGATGCTGCCTGGCCTGCTGTGTTCCACCAGCATTTTGTGTGTGTTGTGGGTATATTTAAAACCGAATTTGATAAGGTTCTTGATTAGTAATGGTGTCAAAAGTTACTGGGGGAAGACAGGAGAATGGGGTTGAGAGGGATGGAAGGAATAGTGGAGTCAACTTGACAGGCCAAACGGCCTAATTCAGTGATGAGGAGGAATTTCTTTAGCCAGAGGGTGGTGAATGTGCGGTATTCTTTGCCACTGAGAGCTGAGAAGGCCAGGCCATTGGCTGTGTTAAAGACAGAGGTTGAGAGGTTATTGATTGGTGAGGGGTGTGAAGGGTTATGTGGAGGAGGTAGAGAGGAAAATCAGCCATGATTGAATGATAAGGACAGACTTGATGGGCCAAATGGTCTAATTCTGCCCCTATACAGTATCTTATGGTCTGAAAGTTTACAGTTTGCATGCCAACCACCCAGGCAAATCATTTTTATGTAAGCCCATGATAGTAGAACAAAAAGTTTTAAAAAAGTGCAGAATTTAGCGTCACACTCCACAGAGAATGGGTTTAAATGACAGACTTCCTTGTATGGAACCACCCCCACCCCCGCCAAGTTTTTGACCCCCCAGGGAGAATAAAGAGCTTCTCCACCTCAACAGCCAGTACATTCGGCCAAGGTATGTGGCCAAACAGCTCCCTTCTGAGCAAATACCATTCTATGCTCAGCCCCACGGAGGGGGGGAATGTGGGCAGAGGCTGAGGGCAGGCTACTGTTGTAGCAACACCACTAAACCAAGCGAACTGCCGCTTCAGGCAACAAATCCCTCAAGCCCTGTGACATACTGACAGCCCAAGAGTGAATGCAAGTGCGGTGGTGGAAACTAATCACATCGAGAGATTTAACCAACGCCTGTGAAGGCTCAGGAGAGACAGAACCAGGGATGTTTGATGGGAGAACTTTACTCAAGGATGGTGGGGAGCATTGAGAGCTCGGACTGAGGTGCTCGATGTTGTGGTGATCATTGACCTTGGTAATTAGCTCGAGGTGAGATCCTCAGTGTGCAGTTGTTGGTGTTTCTCTCGTTCACATAGCCCTCCCCCCCAACCCCCGTTGGCTTGCCTCGCTTTAACTGGGACACCGAGGAGGTTCTGGCGCGGGCGAGCACGAAGCAGCCAGGGGAACCTTTTCACAGCGTGGTTCTCGTCTGATAACTCGGCAAGCGAGCACATCAGAATGGGGTGCAGCACACGTACAACGCCGGAGGGACTTAGCGGGCCAGGCCGCATCTACGGGAAAGAGTAAAGAGCTGACGCTTCGGGCCGAGACCCTTCATGATGAAAGGTCGGTGTCCTGCTGAAGAGTGAAACGTCGACTGTTTACTCTACTCCATCGATGCTGCCTGGCCTGCTGACCTCCTCCAGCGTTTTGCGTGTGTTGCTTGGACTTCCAGCATCTGCAGACTTTCTCGTGCTTGTGATGTCGAAACAGGCACCACTTACGAACCCCAAAGAGCTAAAGAGCCAATGGAATTCAAAAGTCAAATGACGGGGTAGCCAATCAGGACTGAGGCAAGTGAACGGGGGGCCTAGATAAACACGAGCCCTCCCAGAGAGAAACACCAACAACTGCGCTCTGAGGGTGTCACCTCGACTGCTGATGAAATGCCCGCATGTTAATTACCGATCTCAGCGAACGCCACAACGTCAAATGAGCTTTACTGTGATTTCAAAGATTCAAAGTACATTTATTACCAAGGTATCTATACAACTCCGGGATTTGTCCTCCCACAGGCAGCCACGAAACAAAGAAATACCATGGGACCCCTTCAAGAATCACCCAACGCGTGAAAAAGAATAAACTGCACCAACGGCGAACAACACAGAGAATCTCGAACATCAAACGAGTAGCATCTAGTTCAGAACTGCTCTGCCAGACAATGGAGGCCGCTGGACCTTTCTTCACCAAACTGTCCCCGTCTGCATCAATCACCCCTATCAAACCTCCCAAACAACAGCAAAACAGGGTGACTAGGATCCAGGAACACGTGCAGCAGGAGTTTTTAACTCATTCTGTCCTTGTCCTGGGAGTGTGTGATGGGACAGTGTAGAGGGAGTTTCACTCTGTATCTAACCCGTGCTGTCCCTGTCCGGGGAGTGTGTGATGGGACAGTGTAGCGGGAGCTTCACTCTGTATCTAACCCGTGCTGTCCCTGTCCTGGGAGTGTGTGATGGGACAATGTAGAGGGAGCTTCACTCTGTATCTAACCCGTGCTGTCCCTGTCCTGGGAGTGTGTGATGGGACAGTGTAGAGGGAGCTTCACTCTGTATCTAACCCGTGCTGTCCCTGTCCGGGGAGTGTGTGATGGGACAGTGTAGAGGGAGCTTCACTCTGTATCTAACCCGTGCTGTCCCTGTCCGGGGAGTGTGTGATGGGACAGTGTAGAGGGAGCTTCACTCTGTATCTAACCCGTGCTGTCCCTGTCCTGGGAGTGTGTGATGGGACAGTGTAGAGGGAGCTTCACTCTGTATCTAACCCGTGCTGTCCCTGTCCGGGGAGTGTGTGATGGGACAGTGTAGAGGGAGCTTCACTCTGTATCTAACCCGTGCTGTCCCTGTCCGGGGAGTGTGTGATGGGACAGTGTAGAGGGAGCTTCACTCTGTATCTAACCTGTGCTGTCCCTGTCCTGGGAGTGTGTGATGGGACAGTGTAGAGGGAGCTTCACTCTGTATCTAACCCATGCTGTCCCTGTCCTGGGAGTGTGTGATGGGACAGTGTAGAGGGAGCTTCACTCTGTATCTAACCCGTGCTGTCCCTGTCCTGGGAGTGTGTGATGGGACAGTGTAGAGGGAGCTTCACTCTGTATCTAACCCGTGCTGTCCCTGTCCTGGGAGTGTGTGATGGGACAATGTAGAGGGAGCTTCACTCTGTATCTAACCCGTGCTGTCCCTGTCCTGGGAGTGTGTGATGGGACAGTGTAGAGGGAGCTTCACTCTGTATCTAACCCGTGCTGTCCCTGTCCTGGGAGTGTGTGATGGAACAGTGTAGAAGGAGATTCACTCTCTATCTAACCCGTGCTGTCCCTGTCCTGGGAGTGTGTGATGGGACAGTGTAGACGGAGCTTCACTCTGCCAAACTGGTGATGACTGTGCATTTGAATGGGCAAAATACAGGAGCCCTCACCATGTATCTAACCCACACCATCCCTGCCCCCAGTTCTTCTGCACACACAGGGGGGGACTGAAACGACAGTTTTTAAGGAAACTACATGTTATCACTGTTTATATTTTTATATATTTTTATTTAGAGAAACAGGAACAGAAACAGGCCCTTCCGGTCTTGTGGGCCTTTGTTGGCCTACTGCACCCGCGTGACCAATTAAAACCCACCCTTTGCCTTTGGACTGCGGGAGGAAACCCATGCGGTCACGGGGAGAATGTGCAAGCTCCTTACGGGCAGCGGCGGGAACTGAACCCGGGTCGCTGGCCCTGTGATGGCGATCCACTGACCGCTACGCTACCGTACCGCGCGCCCCCGGCCCCCGCCCGGGACTGCGCGGACCTTAAAGCGCATCTGAGCGAAATTGAGCAGTGCTGCGGCCTCTTACCATCGTGTGCTGGGTGTCTGTGCTCCAGATGTACGGGCAGGGCCCCATGCAGAAGTTGGCATAGTAACCCTTGGGCTCGTGGATCCACTTCCAGCCCAGGTCCTTACGGAAGTCGATGTACATGGCGCGGAGACAGCAGTTCTCCTCGGCGCTCCTGGGTCGGAAGAGAAAGTCTGCGTCAGAATAGTCAATCCCGAGCCTGGGTGTTGGGCCGGGCCCACCAGTCAGTGTCTGTGTCACAAGGTAAGAGAAACTCCAATGACTGGGCTCCGCTCCCCACAGCCCGGCAGATCTCTGCACTCTCCAACTGGAGTAAGAGAGTGAAGAAACAGGCCATTCGGCACAACTCGACCATGTTGACCTTCAGGTACCCTCTCTCCGAGCACTTGGGACACAGTTTACAGCACCCTGGCTACTCAAGCGCTTGAGCAGATATTTTCTAATTGCAGTGAGAGATTCTGCCTTCTGCCTTCACCAAACCCTCGTTCCGATTCTAAATGCCCTCTGAAAGAATTCTTCCTCAGATCCCATCCTCTTAGCCTTTACCCTAAACCCACATCTTTTGCTTTATCTACTTGTTGAGTTACAGCGTGGAATGGGCCCTCCCGGCTGTGTTGCCTAGCAACACATCTGACGTAGGAGCAGAATCAGGCCATTCAGCCCGTCGAGTCTGCTCTGCTGTTCTATCGTGGCTGATCCCAGATCCCACTCAACCCCATACACCTGCCTTCTCATCATATCCCTCGATGCCCCGATTGACCAGGAAGCAATCAACTTCTGCCTTAAGTATACCCACGGACTTGGCCTCCACCGCAGTCCGTGGCAGAGCCTTCCACAGATTCACTACTCTCCGGCTAAAAAAATTAACTCTGTTTCAAAAGGGTTGCCCCTCAGTTTTGAGGCTGTGCCCTCTAGTTCTGGATACCCCCCACCATAGGAAACATCCTCTCCACACCCACCCTATCTCGTCTTTTCAACATTTGGTAGGTTTCAATGAGATGACCCCACATTTTAAATTCCAGTGAGTACAGGCCCAAAGCTACCAAATGTAAATCACATGTTAACCCCTTCATTCCCAGAATCATCTTTGTGAACCCCCTCTGGACTCTCTCCAATGACAACACATCCTTTCTGAGATATGGGGCCCAAAACTGTTGACAATATTCCAAATGCGGCCTGACTAGTGTCTTATAAAGACTCAGCATTATCTCCTTGCTTTTATATTCCATTCCCCTTGAAATAAATGCCAACATTGCATTGGCCTTCTTTACCACAGACTCAACCTGTAAATTAACCTTCTAGGAGTCTTGCACGAGGATTCCTAAGTCCCTCTGTACCTCTGATGTTTGAACCTTCTCCCCATTCAGATAATAGTCCGCACTATTGTTCCCTTTACCAAAATGAATTATCAGACATTTCCCAACACTGTATTCCATCTGCCACTTTTTTTGCCCGTTCTCCCAATTTGTCTAAATCCTGCTGCGATCGCATCGCTTCCTCGGAACTACCTATCTTCCACCCATCCTCGTATCATCCGCAAACTTTGCCACAAAGCCATCAGTTCCATCAATCCCCCCCCCCCCCCAATTTAACCCCAGCCTAATCACGGGACAATTTACAATGACCAATGAACCTACCGACTGGTATGTATTTGGACAGCGGGAGGAAACTGGAGCTCCCGCATTCCGTGGGGAGAACGCACCAGCTTCTTGCCGGTGTCGTCGGAATTGAACTCCGAACTCCGATGCCCTGAGCCGTAATCGCGACATTCTAACCACGACCGCGGCCTCCGGAGAAGAGGTCTATTGTACATCACCTTGCAGTCTCCTATTCGACACCCTCTCAGCCTCCTCTGCTCAAGGAAAACAAGTCATTTTGTCTTAACTCAGAAATGCCCCATCCCACACATCATCCCAGTAAGCCACCTCTGCAACCAATCCAGTACAATCATGTATTTCTGAGCAATATGATCTCCAGTCCACCTATAGCCCCATGACTAATATACTTCCACCCTAACTTTCCTGCCTCTTGTATTCTTCACAAGCATCCTGCCGCCTTCCCCATCCGTGCTGCCACCTGGTCCTTTCAGACCCTTGACCTTTCCGGAAATGAATCATTCTGTCGTCCCTAATGAAAGGTGATGGAATAGTGTGTACGGTCATGCGCTTCGCTGGAAGGAATAAAGGCGTAGACTACTTTCTAAGCAGGGAGAAAATTCTCGTTTGAATCTCCCCTACTCTCAATAGAAAAAGCCTATGCACGTCAATTCTATCTATCCCCTCATCATTTTAAGTACCTCATTTTAAATACCATCATTTTAAGTCCCCCCTCAACCTTCTACGCTCCAAATAAAGACCTAACTTGTTCAACCTTTCTCTGTAACTTAGGTGCTGGAACCCAGGTAACATTCTAATAAATCTCCTCTGTACGCTCTCTATTTTGTTGACATCTTTCCTATAATTCGGTGACTTGCTTGAGTATTGTGAGCAGCTTTGGGCCCCTCATTTAGGAAAGGATGTGCTGGTGTTGGAGAGGGTCCAGAGGAGGTTTGCGAGTTAGTTCCCAGGAATGAAAGGGTTTAGCATAAGAGGAGCATTTGATGGCTCTGGGCCTGTACTCGCTGGAGTTTAGAAGAACGAGGGAGGAGGGGATCTCTTTGAAACCTATCAAATATTGAAAGGCATAGATAGAGTGGAAGTGGAGAGGATGTTTCCTTTCGTGGGGGAGTCTAGGAAAAGAGGGCACAGTCCTCAGAATAAAAGTAAGTCCCTTCAGAACAGAGAAGAAATGACTTTATCCAGAGGGACGTGAAACTGTGGAATTTAAGTCGTCGTATACATTTAACTTCTTGATTTGTAAGGGTGTCAAAGGTTATAGGGAGAAGACAGGAAAATGGACTTGAGAGGGAAGATAACTGAACCGTAGTCGACTGGCAGAGTAGACTGAATGGGCTGAAAAGCCGAATTCTGTTCCTATGATTTACGGGCTTAGCTGATAACAGATTAAGCCACAGGGCAACTTACGGTGAGCAGTATTCACGCTTTTCGCTCCGCTTAATTCGGCTGTGCGTCGGCGCCCTGGTGGTCGGAATGGACATGATAAGGATGTGGGCCATCTTCTGGCTCTTCTGGGAGAGGACCGACAAATCTCCCCGCGTCAAACCTGCCGTTCAAACAGCAGGAGTTAAACGGTGTGACGGGTCCTTTCCCAGCGGACAAGTTCGCTCCCCGCGTCAACTACCCGGATCACCAGCTCGCTTCCCCCCCCCACCTACCCTCTCCTGTCCGTCCCCCACCAACCAGCATACAGTGAACCTTCAACAAACACTGGCCAGTGACTAAAACTGTGACTCGTTCAGATCCCTAGAGTAAAGGAGTTTGTTCACGGTGGCAGCCATTGCTAGATTGGGCTGGACTGAACAAGTGTGGCCTAGGCCCAAGAGTAGAAACGGCTGAGCCGCTTTCAGAAGATCGAGGCATCAAGGCCAAGGGCGGAGGGGGAACCGGAGTCCAGCTCACTCCTCAGTGAGGCTTCACTCCCCTCAGCCCTGAGCTGGCTCCGTGGCTGAGGCCTACAGCCATCAGGCTCCTGGGCCATCTTCACCGCACACACACGCAATAAGCGGCACCCCGAAGCAGGTGATGGCTGGAATCTAACTGAGTGGTTCAGGCATTTGAACATCCATGGGATTACAGGTGTCGAGACTGAGTTACAGCCTGGAATCTAATCAAACGTTTGGCTGTTTATATCGAGATTAAAAGATATCCAGGGTGAGTTGCAGGCTGGAATTTATTCCAGGAATTCACGGGGTTTGTATGTAGGGTAACATATCTGAGGTGAGTTACAAGTTGGGAACTAATCCTGGGGTTCAGAGGTTTATGTAACAATAATCTGGGGAGAGGTACAGGTTGGGATCTAATCCTGGGGTTCGGGGATTTATATAACAATAATCCGGGGTGAGTTACAGATTGGGATCTGATCCTGGGATTTTGGGGTTTATGTACAGACTAACAATAATCCAGGGATGTGTTGTCTGAGATCTAACTGAGGAGTAAGGCTAAGGTGGTCCCTGGGCTGTGGGCCATTTGTAGATAGAATGATATCAGCCTTTTCCAAGAAGACAGACAACAGCAATGCCCGTGATATTGGCCGCGTTTTTCTTTCCACGGCCCGAGTTACTGGACAAGTCTCAGAGCCCTGGCCGTCACAGCATCTTTTGCTTCCTAATTTGTAATACCTACTGACATAACGCAGCCCCCACCCCCACCTTTCCCCATTTGACTGGTGATTTATCCACACTGCAACCCTGTCCTTGCTCACACTCTCTCCTTTCCTCGTAGAGCCCTCCACCCTCCCACTCCGCAGCTTAAACTGCCTTCTTTTTTATGCCTCTTCCCCAGTTCTGATGAAAGGACTTTAACACTATGTCGCTCTCCACTGACGTTGCCTGACCTGCTGAGTGCACCCAGCAGTTCCTGATTTTATCTCAGGTCTCCAGCATCTGCAGCATTCTCCCTCCACCACCCCCCCCCCCCCCCAACCTCTGTGTTAATATTTTCCTCATCCTTTATTCAGCGGATGGCGGGTATTTTCCAGACACCCACTGTTGGAGGAAGAGATGACGAGGAAGATAAGACAGTGATTTAACTCTGGAGGCATTGAAATGAGGACAGGGTGGGTTATCGTTACCGTAAAACTTTAGCTCAAGCTTTTTTGCTCCGGAAGAATTGCCGTCACATGGGCAGTGGACACTGAGTTTCAGCTTCTGGATGGGTGCTGCAAGGAAACAAATTGTGAGCTGGAGGGCTTGTTCTCCTGAGAAAGATTCAGCCTGACTGACCCCATAGGAAACAGGAGCAGAACGAGGCCATTCAGCCCATTGAGTCTGTTCCTCCATTCCATCATGGCTGGGTTATTTTCCCTCTTGCCCCCTTCTCCTGCATACTCCCCAAAACCTTCGATGCCCCGATTCAGCAGGAATCTACCAACCTTCGCCTGAAGTATACCCCACATGAATTGGCGGCCACAGCTGCCTGTGGCAATGAACTCCACAGATTCACCACCCTCGGGCTAAAGAAGCTCCTCCTCATTTCCGTTCTAAGTTAAAGTCCCTCAATTCTGAAGCTGAGGCAATTCTAGGCCCCCTGGTCCTAGACTCATTGCCCGGAGGAAACATCCTCTCCACATCCACTCTATCTAGGCCTTTCGATATTCAGTAGGTTGCAATGGGACCAGCCACCATTCTCCTAAACTCCAGCCAGTACAGGCCCAGGGTTATCGAGTGCTTCTCATGCATTATCTTGGATGCACACTGCTTTTAATTAAAAATCAGGGGGCTCTAGCTGAGGTCATTCAAGCAGCCTGTGAGCCATATATATCAGGCTCAGGGCCTCTACTCAATGGAGTTTAGAAGAATGAAGGGGGATCTCATTGAAACCCATCAAATATTGAAGGCCTCGACAGAGTGGAGAGGGTGTTTCCTATGGTGGGGGAGTCTAAGATCAGAGGGCACAGCCTCAGAATACAGGAGTGTCCATTTAGGACAGAGGTGAGGGGGGAATTTCTTTAGCCAGAGAGCAGTGAAACTGTGGAATTTGTTGCCACATGCAGCTCTGGAGGCTGAGTCTTTGTGTATATTTAAGGCACAGGTTGATTGGCAGGGCTTGAAGGGATAAGGGGAGAAGGCAGGAGATTGGGGCTGAGAGGGAAAATAGATCAGCCATGATGAAATGGCAGAGCAGACTCCATTGGCCTAATTGTCCTCCTGTATCTTATGGTCTTATGTTCTAATCAAGTTCTGCCGTCCTGTTACCATCGTCTGCCCATCCCCTTTCTATTCCCCGCACATTCCAGCCAACTCTCCTTGGGTTCTACCACTTATTTGCATGATCAGGGCGATTTCGGTTGTGCTTATCATGCTCGCAGAGAAGCGTCCAGTGAAAGGTATCACCTGCGCCAATGGCCAGCACATCCGAGGCAAGTGTCGCCAACGTAGCGTGCCCACAACCTACCGGCCCCCCGATGTAGCGTGCCCACAACCTACCGACCCAACATAGCGTGCCCACAACCTACCGACCCAACGTAGCGTGCCCACAACCTACCGGCCCCCCAACGTAGCGTGCCCACAACCTACCGACCCAACGTAGCGTGCCCACAACCTACCGACCCAACGTAGCGTGCCCACAACCTACCGACCCAATGTAGCGTGCCCACAACCTACCGACCCAACGTAGCGTGCACACAACCTACCGACCCAACGTAGCGTGCCCACAACCTACTGACCCCCCAACGTAGCGTGCCCACAACCTACTGACCCAACGTAGCGTGCCCACAACTTACTGACCCAACGTAGCGTGCCCACAACCTACTGACCCCCCAATGTAGCGTGCCCACAACCTACCGGCCCCCCAACGTAGCGTGCCCACAACCTACCGACCCCCCAACGTAGCGTGCCCACAACCTACCGACCCAACGTAGTGTGCCCACAACCTACCGACCCCCCAACGTAGCGTGCCCACAACCTACCGACCCCCCAACGTAGCGTGCCCACAACCTACCGACCCCCCAACGTAGCGTGCCCACAACCTACCGACCCAACGTAGCGTGCCCACAACCTACCGGCCCAACGTAGCGTGCCCACAACCTACCGACCCAACGTAGCGTGCCCACAACCTACCGACCCAACGTAGCGTGCCCACAACCTACCGGCCCAACGTAGCATGCCCACAACCTACTGACCCAACGTAGCGTGCCTACAACCTACTGACCCAACGTAGCATGCCCACAACCTACCAACCCAACGTAGCGTGCCCACAACCTACCGACCCCCCAACGTAGCGTGCCCACAACCTACCGACCCAACGTAGCATGCCCACAACCTACCGACCCCCCAACGTAGCGAGCCCACAACCTACCGACCCAACATAGCGTGCCCACAACCTACCGACCCAACGTAGCGTGCCCACAACCTACCGGCCCCCCAACGTAGCGTGCCCACAACCTACCGACCCAACGTAGCGTGCCCACAACCTACTGACCCAACGTAGCGTGCCCACAACCTACTGACCCAACGTAGCGTGCCCACAACCTACCGACCCCCCAACGTAGTGTGCCCACAACCTACCGACCCAACGTAGCGTGCCCACAACCTACCGGCCCCCCAACATAGCGTGCCCACAACCTACCGACCCAACGTAGCGTGCCCACAACCTACCGGCCCCCCAACGTAGCGTGCCCACAACATACCGGCCCCCCAACGTAGCGTGCCCACAACCTACCGGCCCCCCAACGTAGCGTGCCCACAACCTACCGACCCAACGTAGCATGCCCACAACCTACCGACCCAACGTAGCGTGCCCACAACCTACTGACCCAAAGTAGTGTGCCCACAACCTACCGGCCCCACAACGTAGCGTGCCCACAACCTACTGACCCAACGTAGTGTGCCCACAACCTACCGGCCCCCCAACGTAGCGTGCCCACAACCTACCGACCCAACGTAGCGTGCCCACAACCTACCAACCCAACGTAGCGTGCCCACAACCTACCGACCCAACGTAGTGTGCCCACAACCTACCGGCCCCACAACGTAGCGTGCCCACAACCTACTGACCCAACGTAGTGTGCCCACAACCTACCGACCCCCCGACGTAGCGTGCCCACAACCTACCGACCCAACGTAGCGTGCCCACAACCTACCGACCCAACGTAGCGTGCCCACAACCTACCGACCCAACATAGCATGCCCACAACCTACTGACCCAACGTAGCGTGCCCACAACCTACCGACCCCCCAACGTAGCGTGCCCACAACCTACCAGCCCCCCAACGTAGCGTGCCCACAACCTACCGACCCAACGTAGCGTGCCCACAACCTACCGACCCAACGTAGCGTGCCCACAACCTACTGACCCAAAGTAGTGTGCCCACAACCTACCGACCCCCCAACGTAGCATGCCCACAACCTACTGACCCAACGTAGCGTGCCCACAACCTACCGGCCCCCCGATGTAGCGTGCCCACAACCTACCGACCCCCCAACGTAGCGTGCCCACAACCTACCGACCCAACGTAGCGTGCCCACAACCTACCGACCCCCCAACGTAGCGTGCCCACAACCTACCGACCCCCCAACGTAGCGTGCCCACAACCTACCGGCCCCCCAACGTAGCGTGCCCACAACCTACCGGCCCCCCAACGTAGCGTGCCCACAACCTACTGACCCCCCAACGTAGCGTGCCCACAACCTACGGGCCCCCCGACGTAGCGTGCCCACAACCTACCGACCCAACGTAGCGTGCCCACAACCTACCGGCCCCCCGATGTAGCGTGCCCACAACCTACCGACCCCCCAACGTAGCGTGCCCACAACCTACCGACCCAACGTAGCGTGCCCACAACCTACCGACCCCCCAACGTAGCGTGCCCACAACCTACCGACCCCCCAACGTAGCGTGCCCACAACCTACCGGCCCCCCAACGTAGCGTGCCCACAACCTACCGGCCCCCCAACGTAGCGTGCCCACAACCTACTGACCCAACGTAGTGTGCCCACAACCTACCGGCCCCACAACGTAGCGTGCCCACAACCTACTGACCCAACGTAGTGTGCCCACAACCTACCGACCCCCCGACGTAGCGTGCCCACAACCTACCGACCCAACGTAGCGTGCCCACAACCTACCGACCCCCCAACGTAGCATGCCCACAACCTACTGACCCAACGTAGCGTGCCCACAACCTACCGGCCCCCCGATGTAGCGTGCCCACAACCTACCGACCCCCCAACGTAGCGTGCCCACAACCTACCGACCCAACGTAGCGTGCCCACAACCTACCGACCCCCCAACGTAGCGTGCCCACAACCTACCGACCCCCCAACGTAGCGTGCCCACAACCTACCGGCCCCCCAACGTAGCGTGCCCACAACCTACCGGCCCCCCAACGTAGCGTGCCCACAACCTACCGGCCCCCCAACGTAGCGTGCCCACAACCTACTGACCCCCCAACGTAGCGTGCCCACAACCTACGGGCCCCCCAACTTGCACGCAGGAGGAGGCCGGAGCAGCGGCGGGAACGGAACCCTCGGTTCCATTTTACTGCTGGCGTTGTAAATGGCGCAGTTGCCTCTACACATCTGAAGCGGCAGACACACCTACCGAACCGTCTCGGCCTACATCGCGCTGCGGCTTCTGTCGCCCGTGTTCTTATGGTGGCTAACACCGCGGACGGTCCGGAATGAGGTTGGGATTGTCAGGGAGGTGGCGGGTTTGCTGCTGCTGGGATCAAAACGGTAGAGACGCCCGTGGTAAAGCCGGGGGCCTGGCGTCCATCTTACCTTTCAACCTCACCCAGTTCTTCACCGTCTGCGTCACATCGAATGAGACCCACTCTTCACTTCCGGCGACCGTCAGCAGACGGTTGTCCAGGTACTCATCGCCGTCCGGCTTGGCCTGTGGTAAAAAGTCAATGCCAGTGTTTTAAACAGTTTGTCACCTAAAACACACAAAATCTTCCATAGATTTACATTCTAACTGGCTGTATCAGCGTCTGGTTTGTCGGGGGTGGGGTGTCAGTAGGCACAGGATAGAAGTAAGCTGCAGAAAATTTAAAATCAGTCGGCTCCATCATGGGTAGCAGCCTCCGTGGAGTCCAGGACGTCTCCAAGGAGTGTTGCCTTAGGAAGCAGGCATTCATTATTAAGGGCTCCCATCACCCAGGACATGCCCTGTTCTCACTGTTACCATCAGGGAGGAGGTACAGGAGCCTGAAGACACACACTCAATGATTCAGGAACAGCTTCTTCCCCTCTGCCATCAGGGAGGAGGTACAGGAGCCTGAAGGCACACACTCAGCGATTCAGGGGCAGCCTCTTCCCCTCTGCCATCAGGGAGGGGGTACAGGCGCCTGAAGACACACACTCAACGATTCAGGGACAACTTCTTCCTCTCTGCCATCCGATTGCTGAACCCACGAACACTCCCTCACGACTTTTTTTTAACTTTCTGTTTTTGCTTTACTTATTTTAACTATTTAATAGATGTGTACTTACTTGCTGTAATTTGGTCTTTTTCTCTGCACTTATTTTTCATGCACTACACTGTACTGCCGCCGTAAAGTTAACACATTTCACGACGTGCATCGGGAATATTAATCCTGATACGTCAGCTCAAGTGCCCCAGTCAGACAAGGCCAGGTTAGTCAATGACACAAATGGGGATGCCATCTCACAACTCCACAGACCCGGTTAAATCCCTTTGAACAGAAAATTCTACAGGGTTCGGCCCAGTCCAACACTGAGCGCATCGACATGAAACGCTGTCGTAGGAAAGCAGCGTCCAACGTCACAGATCCTCGCCACCCAGGCCGTGCTCTTTCCTCGCTGCCGCTGGCAGGTGAAAATGTTCAAGAGCCTCAGGACTCACACCACCAGGTTCGAGAACAGTTATGAACAGGCTCTTGCACAAAACAAAATAACTACACTCACGTGCCATCATTGAAACATTCCCACCATCACTTATCTCACTTAAAGGACTCTTTATCTCATTATCTCATGCTCTCGTTATTTATTGCTATTTATTTCTATCTGCACAGTCTGTTGTCTTCTGCACTCTGGTTGATCTTTCATTGATCCTGTTATAGATACTATTCTATAGGCATTGATCTAGTGATCTGAAGGTCACTGGTTCGAGCCTCATTGTTGTGTCCTTGAGCAAGGCACTTAACCACACATTGCTCTGCGACAACACCGGTGCCAAGCTGTATCGGCCCTTGCCCTTCCCCTGGACAACATCGGTGGCGTGGAGAGGGCAACTGCTGGTCTTCCATAAAAAAAAACCTTTCCAAGGCACAAATCCATGGTCTATCAAGACTAACGGATGCCTACACACACTATCCTATAGATTTGCTGAATATGCCCACAGGAAAATGAATCTCAGGGTGGTGTGGACTCTGATAATAAGTTTACTTTGAACTTCGACCATACTGGATGACGGGGGAGGATCGAAGGGTGGGACGGCCTACTCCTGTTCCCATTTTCTCCATGTTTCACTGCTTTTCAGGATGTTTTTGTAAATATTACTTCTTGGGATAGTTGTGGGAAAAACTTACTCTGCCTGTGACTGAGTCCTGACTGGGATGTCAGCAGTACAGTCGCTCATTATGGGGAATTCCAGACTCACCTAGGACATTAGCGTAACGGTTAGCCTGACAGCGCCAGCGATCGGTGGGGTGGGTGGTGGGAGATTGAAGTTTGAATGTTTTCCCCACGATCGCATACGCCGGTTTCATCCCATGCTCCAAAAACATGCAGGTTAGGGTTACGGAGATGTGGACATGCCGTGCTGGCGTTAGAAGTGTAGCGATACTGGCGGGCTCCCCCACACCTTCCCCCGACGCAAATGACGCCAATGACGCCTGTCTCTGTATGTTTTGATGTACATGTGACAAAGATTCGAAGTACATTAAAGGTAAATAATAATAAATAAATAACTAATAAAGCCCTTCAGCCCACTGAGTCTCTACTAGCTGATTCCCGATTAATTTTTCAATCTCACATTCTGATCAATCATCCCCGGATTGCACCACCCCATCTAGCCTAGGCCAACCTACCTAACAATGGGAACATCTTTGGGACGTCAGAGAGGACATCCCATGACACAGGAAGTGACATCAGCAGAGCAAAAGATTCGGATAGGCCCACTCGAGGGAAGCCGCGCTATCAAGGACTGGGAGCACGGGTTTACAATTTTAAATTTGAAAGAGGATCTAGCGCTTTCCCGGCGTATACGACAGATAAACTCTCCTCGGGCTTCCTGCTGGGTACAGGTATCGATTTTAACCGACGTTTCGATGACAAACTCCGCCATCTTCATCAAGGGTGATGCCTGATGGATCATCAAAACGTCAGTTAAAATCGATACCTGTACCTGGCTGGAAGCTCGAGAAGAGTTTACTTGTCAAATAAAATTTAACATTAAAGTACGTTGTTTATTTCTTACATACTTCATATACATGAGGAGTAAAAATCTTTCCTCATCTCTGTCTAAATGTGCGATTTTTAATAATTTATCATAAATAGTGTGTACAACAGGGCAGTCAATATAACATAGAAATACAATTGCGTCAGCGTGAATTAATCAGTCTGATGACCTGGTGGAAGAAGCTGTCCCGGAGCCTGTCGGTCCTGGCTTTTATGCTGCGGTACCGTTTCCCGAATGGTAGCAGCTGGAACTGTTTGTGGTCGGGGTGACTCGGGTCCCCCGTGATATATGTCACCATATACTACCCTGAGATCTAGTTTCTTGTTGGGATTTCAGAGTTCAGTCGAAATTTACCTTTACTTATTCATGGCCTTCTGTGCCAGGGTGGGTCATGGGGGAAGGGTCAGTGGTCAGCACCAGGGCTGATCCCTGGCAGAGCTGTGGGCAAAGTATGGGGAAAGAAACATAGAAAGCTTACAGCACAATACAGGCCCTTTGGCCCACAAAGCTGTGCCAGACATGCCCTTACTATAGAAACTGACCCATAGCCCTCTATTTTTCTAAGTTCCATATACCTGTCCAGGAGTCTCTTAAAAGACCCTATCATATCGGCCTCCACCACCGTTGCCGGCTGCCCATTCCACACACTCACCACTCTCTGTGTTAAAAACTTAGCCCTGACATCTCCTCTGTACCTACTCCCCAGCACCTTAAACCTGTGTCCTCTCGTGTTAGCAATACAAGGGATAGGGAGAGAAGTCAACATTGGGGCTGATGATTTCGGAGGGAACTCCAGGTCTTTTTGGAGGTAAGCACAGCTACCAGTAAATAAAACTTTCTACTCTATTAATCAGCCTCTGGCGTCCCATTAACGGGGGAGATGAACTGCTTACCAGGAGGAACGCTCTGGTCACATGCCATCACAGATGCTCTCTCTATCCGTCCTGCCACATACTTAGCAACTTGCTGTTCTCCCTTTCCCAGCCCAAGGCATTAGCTCTTGCCCAGCCTGACAAGTCCTTCCAGCGGGAGTTAATTGGGCAAAAAATAAAATCCTCTTTACTGCGCATCAGAGAATGCAGTGAAACGTGTCATTTTGGCTCACGACCAACAGAGTCCAAGGATTGTGCTCGGGGCAGCCACAAGTCTCGCCGTGCTCCTGACGCCTAGCATATATCTTTGGAATGTGGGAGGAAACCAGAGCACCCGGAGGAAACCCACGCGGACGTGGAGAGGACACGCAAACTCCTTATAGACCGTGGCGGGAATCGAACCCCGCTCAGTGATCACTGGTGTTGTAAAGCGATTGCACTAACCTCTAGGCAACCTAAATTTAATTAAACCTGGGGGTGAAAGTCAGGATAAAACTGGAGGAGTACAGAGATCTCAGAGGGAGGTGAGACAGGACTCTGAACAGAAAGATGAAGGCTTGAAAAAAAAATAAACAATTAACCACAAACACATGAGGCTCTGCAGATGCTGGAAATCCAGAGCAACACACACATACACACACAATACCGGAGGAGCTCAGCAGGTCAGGCAGCATCTGTGGAAATAAATAAATAGTCAACATTTCCAGCCGAGCCCCTTCATCGGGTCTGAGAAGGAAGGGAGAAGATGCCAGAATGAATAAAACAAGTGGGAGGTGGAGAAAGAGGCTGGCTGGAAGGTGATGGGTGAGGCCAGGCGGGTGTGAAAGGTCAAGGGCTGGAGAGGAAGGAATCTGATCGGAGAGAGTGGACCATGGGAGAAAGGAAAGGAGCAGGGGACCCAGGGGGAGGTGATAGGCACATGAGAATAAGTGAAAGGTCAGATTGGGGAATAGAGGAAGGGTCGGGGGGGGGTGGTGGTGTGCAGAATATGTTCACTGGAAGAAGAAATCGATATTCATGCCATCAGGTTGGCGGGCACCCAGATGGAATATAAGGTGTTGCTCCTCCACCCTGATGGGGGCTTTATCGTGGCACAAAAGGAGGCTGTGGATCGACACGTCAGAACACCAACGAGAATCCACTAAGGGAAATGGGCAATGGATGAGCGGAACCTGGTTTGAGTCTTGGATGCAGAGCGGATTAAAGAGTCAAACAGTGGTTCGGGAGAGGGTGCCGTGTGTATAAAAATGCCAAAACTCAGCCTAATTTTTCCACTTTGCAAAATTTACTGATCTTGGGGTGGATGGGGCAAAATTTCCACCAACCTCCTCCCTACGCCAGGACCCCCAGACTCAAAAATAGCTACAGTACTTTCCCCAAGCAGTAAGGCTGATCAACACCTCCACCCGCTGACTCCACCATAACTTTTATCATTTCCTGTCAGTCAGCAACGTCCAGCCTTGTGTCCCTTTACGGAGAGGCAATCAATCTATATATAGAAGCTATCTTATGTATTTATATTTATTGTGTTTTATTATTATTACTGTATTTTTTTATGTATTTTTGTGCTGCATCGGATCCGGAGTAACAATTATTTCGTTCTCCTTTACACCCGTGTACAAGAAATGACATTAAGCAATCTTGAATGTTGAATCTGTAGTCTCTTGTGACTCCATTTGGCACCTCAACCCCTTTATTTACCTCAGTTATTTAGAAAAGCACCTTCTCCCAAGGCTTGAAAATACGCTAGTCTTATTAGCTACTGCACCCTGTAGATCCAGCTGCGAAACCCACCAACCCCTGGGTAAATAAACAAAAGAGTAAATGACCACCCCCAGGAAAATTAACTTCCTAGAGGACCACAACCTTGTTGTAGGGTTTGGAGGCTTGCATGCCTCAATGACCCGGAGAGCTACGTTGGCTGGAGCCAGGGTCACCCACGCCAAATAGGTCAAAGGATAGAGGTCAGACTAAGAGTGGTCCACCGGTCCTCCAGGTTCGGGAGGTTCAGCTCAGGGCTGACAACCCAAAGTTGTTACGGAAACAGCAATGGAGAATCCTTCTACATCTGAGTGTGATGGTTCTCCTGAGTCTACACCCGGGACTTGTGTGACTGACAGGAGTGAAAACTGAGAGGAAGCTACTGACACGATGAAGACCTGAACACCGCCAGAGATGGAGGACCTTTATTGCTGCCCTAAATGCCAGTAAGTAAGGACAATTGAATGCTCTTCAACCAAGTAAGTGCAAGTGGATGCTACAGGAATTCAGGAAACCAATTGGGGAAACGTGAACTGCAAGGTCCCATAATGTGTGATCATTATGATCTCAGCTGATGGTGTTTGCTGATCGATTGAACACAGGCCGGACTAGCTCTCAATGGAAGGAAGGAGAAACTACAAGATGGCTCCTCCGATAGTATAACTGTTTCTCAGCACTGCCCAAGGGAGCTCACAATTACCCTGGAGCCAACTGAAAGCTGACAACTCATGGGATGCCCACCAAGCCCTCTTCCCACACCCGCTTCCTGTTCTTCTCTGCTGAGTTACTCCGCAACCCCGGCCACAAAGACTCCGCGGGCTTCAGAAAGCAACACTTGGGCAGTACGGTTTCTGAAGGGTTTGAAATTCCCTTGTCTGCACGAGGAGTTACCGTGAAACTCCATGGGTCCCTCACGAGGTCCCAGGGCCACTTTTGAAAGAAGAGAGTCTTTAGTATCTGACGTACCATTCTTCTAGATGGCAAACCTTGTTGAGGGAGCGCCCAAATTGAAAATAATCTTCCAAAACAATTCTCTTGCAGGCCATGGTAATTTTGAGTGGGGACCGTTGTGTTCAATATTGAGGGAGAGTGCAGAGCACACCAACGCGTCAGCATGCAGACCTCCCAACTAAAGATTATTGATAACCCTGCTCGTACACTATGTGAACTCCTCCCATGTGCCAGTGGCTCACTGAGTGACATAGGATTAATTCATTAACTACCACAACAGAGGTTAACATTGATTAATTAATTAGCCACAATAGTTATGGAGTTTGAGGAAAAAGGAAGAGCCTTTTTACTTATTTACATATATCGATGGTTTTATTTATTTATTTAGAGATACAGTGCAGAATGGGCTCTTCAAGCCACGTCGCCGTAGCAACCTGAGTAACCAAAACCTCATCACAGGGCAATTTACAATGACCAATTAACCTGCCCAGTACATCTTTGGACTGTGGGAGGAATTAAGTAAGTAGAGCAAAAACAGAATTAAAATCAGTGCTAAAAAATTATTTGGAGATAAAGTGCAGAATAGGCCCTTTCAGCCCTTCAAGCCACGTCGCCGTAGCAACCCCTGACAAACCTGATTAACCAAAACCTCATCACAGGGCAATTTACAATGACCAATTAACCCGCCCTCACCACATTAACCCACCACAGTCTTTTGCAAAAAGAAATTAATTAGTACAAAAAAAAGAGCAAAAAAAGAATTTATTTAGAGATGCACTGTGGAATAGGCTCTTCTGCGCCTTTCAGCAGTCCCCTGATTTAACCCTAGTCCAATCACAGGACAATTCACAATGACCTATTAATCTACTAACCGGTGCATCTTTGGACCTTGGGAGGAAACCGGAGCACCCGGAGAAAACCACACATTTCACGGGGAGAACTTATGGAGTAGCACCAAAACTGAGCTCGGAGCTCCAGAACGCCCAAGTGGTAATATCATCGCGCTAACCGCTAAGCTACTGTGGTCCCCACTATTTTACTGTTAATAAACACATAACAGACAGATAGAAATAAATGAAGCATTCTAAAAGCTTGTTCAAAATTTGTTAATATTAAATCTTTCAAAAGGAGATACATTGAAAAATAAAGCAATTTCTAACTAGTATTGTTATTGTAACTGTTCACTATCCAGTCTTTGTTACTTAGAGATTTTTTTTATATATTCTGCTGTTTTTCTTTATTTTCCTATCAACACCTGCAAGAAGACAAATCTATATGGTGACATATAAACACTTTGATATTAAATATACTTTGAACTTTGAAATGCTGACGTGGACTCTAGGTCTACAAGGATTTCAAAACACATCATCCAACATCCTGTGTTAAAGTCATGGAGAAATACAGCACAGAAACAGGCCCTCCAGCCCATCTAGTCCATGCCAAAAACCATTTAAAATGCCCACTCCCTTCGACCTGCACGGGGACCATAGCCCTCCATCCCTGTACCGACCCAAACTTCTCAAACGAGCTGGTAGCTCACTCCACACTCTCATGACCCTCTGAGTGAAGAAGTTTCCCCTCATGCTCCCTTTAAATTTCTCACCTTTTACCCTTAGCCCATGACCTCTGGTTGTAGTCCCAGCCAACCTCAGTGGAAAAAGCCTGCTTGCATTTATCCTATCTATGCCCCTTATAATTACCTCCATCACACATCCCCTCAATCTTCTACCTTCTAAGGAATACAATCCTAACCTATTCAATCTTTCCTTATAATTCAAGTCCTCTAGACTCGGCAAAATCCTTGTAAGTTTTCTCTGTACTCTTTCAACCTTATTTACATCTTTCCTGTAGGTAGGTGACCAAAACTGCACTCAGTGCTCCAAATTAGGCCTCACAAATGTCTTACACAACTTCAATAGTTAAACACTGCCATATAAACACCGTGGTTACCAGAACAGGTCAAAGGCGCTGTAAGTGTGTAACTCACCTCCTGACTCCCCAAAGCCTGTCCACCATTGACAAGGCTCAGGT
Source organism: Hypanus sabinus (assembly GCF_030144855.1). Classification (NCBI taxonomy): domain Eukaryota; kingdom Metazoa; phylum Chordata; class Chondrichthyes; order Myliobatiformes; family Dasyatidae; genus Hypanus; species Hypanus sabinus. The sequence goes on along the minus strand of NC_082731.1, from coordinate 37,595,889 downwards.
CAGGAGTGTAATGGAATACTCACCATTCACCTGGATGAGTGCAGCTCCATCAACACTCCAGGAGCTTGAAACCATCCAGTACAAGGCAGCCCTCTTGATTGGTACCCCAATCCCCCCACCATCGACCAACAGTTGCAGCAGAGTGTACTGTCAACAAGACGCACTGCAATAACACACCAAAGTTTCTAAGTCAGCACCTTCTAGACCCACAACCAGTACCATCTAGGAGGACAAGAACAGCGGATCGCTGGGAACACCACCCCTTGGAGATCCCCCTCCAAGTCACTCACTATCCTGACTTGGAAACATATTGCCGTTCCTTCATTGTCACTGGGTAAAAATCATGGAATTTCCTCCCTAGTAGCACTGTGGGTGTACCTACACCTCAGGGGCTGCAGCGGTTCAAGAAGGCAGCTCGTTATCACCTTCTCAAGGGCAACTAGGGATGGGCAATAAATGCTGGCTTAGCTGCTGACGCCCACATCCCGTAAATGATTAAATTAAAAAAATATAACATCTTATCTCGCCACCATCCAGCTGGCACCAAGCTGGTGTGAGACGTTTCGTGTGAAAACATCTCACTGTTCTCAAGTTGTAAACAAAAATCACTTGCTAACAACCAATCAGCCGATGATCTTACTTCATTAAGAGTTTGAAGAGATTTGGCTTGTCAACAAATACACTCAAAAACTTCTATGGATGTGCCGTGGAGAGCATTCTGACAGGCTGCATCACTGTCTGGTATGGGGGGGGGGGGGTGGAAATTACTGCACAGAAAGAAGCTGCAGAGGGTTGTAAATCTAGTCGGCTCCATCTTGGGTACTAGCCTACAAGGTACCCAGGACATCTTCAGGGAGTGGTGTCTCAGAAAGGCAGTGTCCATCAGTAAGGACCCCCAGCACCCAGGACATGCCCTTTTCTCACTGTTACTGTCAGGTAGGAGGTACAGAAGCCTGAAGACACACATTCAGCGATTTAGGAACAGCTTCTTCCCCTCTACCATTCCTAAATGGACATTAAATTCTTGGACATTATCTCACTTTTTAAAAAAAAACTATACAGTATTACTGTTTTTTTGTACTTTTTAAAAATCTATTCAATATACATATACTGTAATTGATCTACTGGTTTATTTATTATTACTATTTTTATATTATTTATCTTTTCTTCTCTTCTAGACTATGTATTGCTGCTGCTAAGTTAACAGATTTCATGTCACATGCCAGCGATAATAAACCTGATTCTGATTGATAAGTATATAAAGGCTAAGCATTCGGAGGACACACCACAAATTAACAGCGCACTGCCGATGCCTCCTTGCACAGTAATGAAATGTTTTCAAGTGAATTGGCAAGATCGGAGAACAACTCGACCCAACTATTATTGACTGCTTCACTCAGATGTGAAGACAATCATGACGTATCCTCCCACTATAGGCGGGTTTTAAAGAAGCCAGGCATTCCGCGTGCCAGCAAAATTTTTGCGGGTGCCATATTGGGCCCATGATCGCGACCCCTGATTCAGGGACGCTGGCTGGGGGTTCAGCAACAACAAAGATCCGTTTCCCCAGTCAGTGAAACCTACTGAGACCACCATGGCAGAAAGTCAACAGAACCCATTTCACAAGTCTTGATTAACTTCACCTACAGTATGGTGCAGAAGCTTTAGGCACCTATATATAGCAAGAGTGTTATATATAGGCTAGGGTGCCTATACAGTGCAATACATAAAATTACTACAGTACAGTACAAAAGTCTTAGGCACCCTGTCTATATAAGTGCCTAATACTTTTGCTCAGTCCTGTAGTAATTGTAATTTATTCCAGTGTCTCCTGCAGTTACTACAGAAATATGAAACACATGCTGGTCACATTATATTCCGACATTTGGAGTTCGATAGGGAGCATCAGTTATCCACAATTAAGGCAACTGGAACAAACTCTCTTGCCACTGTCCATATTTTTGCAGTGGTTTTGCCAGCTCATACTTCTAAATAAGTTTGCTGTCAGCAGCTTTAGATAAACTTTCAGTGCAACACCTGTTTTGCAGATTGTGCTCTGGGATTTTGTGTGGACTGGCAGAAATCTTTGCTGTCCCTCTATGTTGTAATTGCAATTAAAATCTCTGAAGCCAATGGAGCTAGAAGCGTTTGGTAAAGACGGGTAGCAGGCGTCATAATTGGAGTCATTGTTGGAAGACGAGGCCTGCCCAATATTACACGGCACTGTAGTGTAGTGGTTGGCACAACGCCCTACAGTACAGGTAACCCGGGTTCAATTCCCACCACTACCTGTGAGGAGTTTGTATGCTCTCCCCATGACCATGTGGGTTTCCTCCCACAGTTGGTGGGTTAATTGGTCATTGTAATTTGTCCCGTGATTGGGCTAGGATTGAATCGGGGAGTGCTGGACTGCACGGCTCGAAGACCAGGAAGGGCATTTCAACACTGTATCTCAGTGAGTAAATAAATGACATTTTTATATCCTAAAGCTCAAAGCAGGATAATTCTATAGTTACAATATATCTACAATGCTTGCTTTGAATGACCTCCTATAGTTGCAATGTACAGTATATACAATGCTTCCTTTAAATTACACATAGTTTTCAAACACCTCCTATAGTTGCAAAGTACCATATCTACAATGCGTCCTTTAAATTACATACAATTTTCACACTTCTTCTTTGCACCCAGACTCCAGACACCCAGAATGAATGTTAGTCCCTCGGTTGCGTTCATGCACAGACAGACATCTGAGGTCGAGGTGGAGGGTTTCCTTGTTTGTGATTGAGGCCACCCTGCAGAACCAGGAAGCCCACTGTGGTGTAAATTCCATCTGCAATCCACATTGAAATCTAGAGAATGGCTGCTGTTGACATTAATATTTGCTGCGTACTATCACCCCAGAATATAACCCTAACACTCTACCCTTGGCAAAGGTATTCGGGGTTACAGAAACAAGGTTGTTAGACTGAGTCAAGAGACAGGGCAGGTGTGATCGAACAGAACAGATTCGATGGGCTGAATGGTCTCCTATTTTTGTTTTGGCTGCTGGAAACCGGGCAGGTTCACCCTCATTCTGGAGGTTACTGGTTGCCAGCAGTGTTTTTTTTTTTAAATATAGTGTTGTAACACATCCTCCCATCCCAACTTTTCTTCTCTGGTTTATATGAAGTATATGATTTTCAAACTGACTACCCTCACTGGTGGCAGGGTGGAGATGCGTCTCCACTAAAGGAGGTGTAAGGTGCTCCTTCCCTCCGTTAGTCTACAGGTCACCCTTGGGCAAGGTGTAGAACCTGCTCAACATCAGGGTCACATGAAGCCATGGGGGCAGATGGTGGATGGTCGTACGAGCAGCCGGAGCAAATCACAATCCTGGTTATGTGACCATTGACACCAGGCAGACAATCTCTGAAGAGTATTGATAATGGCTGGGGTCCTTTATTGATAAAGGAGGCAATGGTGAACCACTTCTGTAGAAAAGTTTGCCAATGAACAATCATGGTCATGGAAAGACCATAGGTGCCAATGTCACACAAGACAGCACATAATGATGATGTCATACCACATGGCACATAATGATGATGTCATACAACATGGCAACAAACAAACAAGCCCTCAATCCCATGTCACAATTGTTCCAAAGTCAAACGCCAGTGTTGATGCCACGATCAATTTACTGAGTCAAAGATCTGTACAGCAGAAAACTTAGCCCTTTTTATCTCGCCTCATTCTCACCAAACGTGATACCTATTAGAGTCATTTGCCCACATTAGGCTCACTTTTGTCTATGCCTATCTCAGTAGCTGGCAAAATACCTTTAAAATGTTGTAAGTGTATCTGCCTCCACCACCTCCTATCGCAGCACGTTCCAGATATTCACCAGACTGTGTCAGAAACTTATCTCTCAGATCTTTGTTAAATTTCACTCCTCTCGCCTTAAGCCTGTGCCCTATGCCTTGAGAAAGAAGATTACCCTTGCCATTCAAAATTCGGCCCCCAATGTTATATTCATAGTAATCCGGCCTATCCAGTTTCTCCCTATAACCACACCCTTCCCCCTCCCCCATCCCGCTCCAGGCACCACGGTTAGCGCGATCCTATTACTGCTCCAGAGGTCGGAGTCCAGTTCATCTGTGAGGAGTTTGCCCATTCTCCCCGTGACCAAGTGGGTTTCCTCCCATGGTCCAAAGACCTACTGGTTGTTTAAGTGGTCATTGTAAATTGTCCCGTGACTGGGCTAGGATAATTCGAGGGATGCTGTGCGGTGAGGCTCGAAGGGCTTGAAGGGCCTGTCTAAATAAATAAACAAACAGACAAGCATCTTTGCGAATCCCTTTCCTGCTCCCACCACATCCTTCCTCTTGTGTGGTGACCAGAAGCCTGTGCAATACCCAAAGTGTGGTCTAACCATTATTTTGGACAACTGTAACGTGTCATCACTAAAAACAGCCATGGGAATTCAACTTGGGCGAACGGACTCTGGCGGCTGTACGCTCAGGCCCACTGAATAACGAGACTCTGTTTGCTGAAAGATAGACTACTTGTGTGACACACACACACCCAAATCTCAGCAGGCCAGGCAGCATCACTGGAGAGGAACGAAGAGCCAATGTTTTGGACCGAAACCCTTCTTTGGGACTGGTAAGGCAGGGCGAAAATGCCGGAAGGAGAGGATAGGGCTTAGGGGGAAAGAGTCCAAGCTAGGAGGGGATAGGTGAAGCCAGGTGAGGGGGAGGGTAGGTGGCTGGGTGAGGGAGGGATGAGGTGAGAAGGTGACAGGACGAAAAAGTGTTCAATGGGTATATTTAATGTCAGAGAAATGGATACAATATACATCCTGAAATTCTTTTTCTTCGCAAACATCCACGAAAACAGAGGAGTGTCCCAAAGGAGGAATGACAGTTAAACGTTAGAACCCCGACCCCCAAAGCCCCCTCCCATACACAAGTCCACCTTCCCCACCAGCGAAAAGGCATTGGCGCCCACCCCCACCTAACAAAGAGCTTTTGACGAGGGAGGAATCTGATCAGAGGACCATAGAGGGAAGGAGGAGGGACACCAGAGGGAGGTGATAGGCAGACGAGAAGAAGAGGGGAACCAAATGGGAAAAGGAAAAAAAGGAGGGAGGGGAAGAAATCACCAGAGGTTTGAGAAATCGACATTCATGCCGTCAGGTTGAAGGCGACTCAGATGGAATACAAGGTGTTGCTCCTTGAACCCGAGTGTGGTGTCATCACGGCAGTAGAGGAGGCCACGGACCTACTGCTTGTCTGAGACCCAACATGATATCGTTTTTGCCCCATTCACTACCCGAGTTTGGTCACTGCAGGGGGTAATAGGCGTGTGGCCTACTTACAGAGGTGGAAATCAGACTTTGATCATTCCTTGGAAAGCTTGCAAAGGGATCACTGGCGGACCGCAGCCCCCACGTAACAAGTGAGCAGGCTGCCCATTGAACCCTACAAGTTGGTGGTTGGATTGGGGGGAGAGGGGGTTCACCCAGACAACAAGCTCCACATAATCAGAGAAGAGTCACCCAGTCCCCAGACAATGAACCTCTGAAACTGCAGCAACGGCTCCTAATGACTGCTGTGCCAGGCAGAACGCAGTTAGTGGAGGTTGAACATGTGTGTGATCGATGGCAGGTGGTACACGGTGAATGGTCGGGCAATGAGGAGTGTGGTAGAACAAAGGGATCTGTGGATACAGGTCCACAATTCATTGAAATTATAGTTATGAAGTAAGCTTTGGCACATTGGCCTTCAAAAATAAAGGCACTGAGTACAGATGGGATGTTACGTTGACGTTGTGCAGGACATTGGTGAGGCCCAATTTGGAGCATCGCACGCAGGTTTGGTCCCGGACCTACAGGAAAGATGTGAATAAGGCAGAAAGAGGACCATGAGCTGAAACGTCTTCACTCAGAAGGTGGTGAGTGTGTGGAACGAGCCGCCAGCAGAAGTGGTGCATGCGAGCATGATTTGAACATTTAAGAGAAGTTTGGACAGGTATGTCGATGGCAGGGGTATGGACGGCTGTGGTCCCAGTGCAGGTTGCTGGGAGTAGGTAGTTTAATGGTTTCGGCATGGACTAGATGGGCCAAAGGGCCTGTTTCTGTGCTGCCCCTTTCTATGACTCCATAACTCTATTCCAGCCAGAAATAGGAACCAAAATTCTCCCCTTCACCCTCCACTCCACCATTGCTCAAACCCAACGTCACAGATCCCAAATCAGTCACATCTCAGTAATAAATTTCAAAAACAAGTTCTTTCCTAAATTTGTCTACTTTTATGTTCCAATGCAATTTGCTTTTCTTTCATTTTTTCCACCAAGTCCTTGTGTCCATCCCCGTCAACGCCCTACATACATCATCATCTTCTGCCCTGTCATATGACATCATCTTTATGTGCCATGTCGTATGACATAGGCAACTATGGTCTTCCCATGACCATGATTGCTCTCGGCAAAATTTTCTACAGAACTGGTTTGCCATTGCCTTCTTCTGGGCAGTGTCTTTACAAGACGGGTGACCCCACCCCCCAGCCATTATCAATACTCTTCAGAGATTGTCTGCCTGGTGTCAGTGGTCGCATAACCAGGACTTGTGATCTGCACCGGCTGCTCATATGACCATCCTTCACGTGACCCTGACTGGGGGCTAAACAGGTGCTACACCTTACCCAAGGGAGACCTGCAGTCTAGCAGAGGGAAGGAGCGCCTTACACCTCCTTTGGTAGAGACGTATCTCCACCCCAGCACGATACATACAGTACAGTGCAGAAGTCTCAGCCAGGGTGCCTGAGACTTTTGCAGAGGACTAGCGTCCTGTTTCATCCATTCTTGCTCTCATAAACATTAATTTCCCACACCACCCGCTGATCTATTTGCCACACTGAGCACATCAGCCCAATTAACCCACCAGCCAGCTGGCGGTGTAGTGGCATCAGCACCGGGTTCGAATCCGCCCGGCTCTCTTGTACGCTTTCCGTCGAGCTAGCAACTCGGCCTCGTGAAAAGAAAAAGGCAGACAAAATGCTAAATTTATGGCAAAGTTGCAGCCCGAGGTGCGGGGAGGAAAAACAACTATTAAGCCACCGACCCACATGCCTTTGGGGTGCGGCAGGAAACCAGGGGAACGGATCAGCCATGATGAGATGGATCAGCCAGGACTCGATGGGCAGAATGGCCATAATTCTGCTGCTATGAGCTTACAGGCAGGTTCATTGGTTAATTAGCCACTGCAAGTCGCCCCTTGCATATAGGGGGAATGATGGGGGTTGGGGGGGGGAGGGAGTAGATGGGATTTGATTTCCTTGGTGTTTGACAGTCGGCGATGATTCAGTAGGCCGTTGGGTCTGTACTCGTGCTGTAGGAGCTAGGCCGGCATACCTCCAATGGGCTGAAGCTCCTCCTCCTGGGCTGCATCACTCCGAAGCACAGATACAGCTGTTTTCCAGCTGCCGCCAGCCGGCTGCAGACTGAGCAAAATTTCCACCCTTGCACCGCGCAGCTCAGTTCAACTTCTAATCCCAGCCTGTCCCAGCCCAGGATCCTTGCCAAGGGCTTCTGTACTGTCTCGCAGCCCCAGCAGATGCTCAGCCGAAGAAAGCAGCGACTGCAGCTTGCAGTCGTCACCGGCCAAGGGCTGCAGGGAGCAGATTCTATACAAGGCTCCATGTGTGGGCTATATATAGAGCTTGGACTGGACGAGTTCCTCCGTACGACGGAAAACATTCAGACCAGCGGAGTTTAGCCTGTGCCAGTCGGAGACAGTATGGCAGAAATCCCAATCTGTGGTAAAGCCTGCCTGCTCAATCAGGCCCCAGGCTCCAAAGCAGATTGCAAAGGCTGCACTTACTGACAAGCGGCGTCTCCCTTCCGGGGTGCAGACGATTGGATCATCTGCCTGATGACCGCACTGAGGCGGATTTTTTTTGTGCATCTTTTCTTTCTAAAATAAAACATCTCTCTATCCTCCCTTCCCGACAACTTTGAGCCTGCCCTCAAAAGAGGAGAGCCTTCTGTCATTTGCTCCCCCACCCCCAATCTTTGAATAGAGCGTCTCTGGGGAAAATTTGCTGATGTTCAACAACTAAAAGTATAGGGTCTCCCAGTGGCTGCACCTTTCAGTATGACTCCCCCCCTCCACTCCTATACTGTTACGTCAGCCCAGTGCAACTAGGCCGAATTCAGGTTGCTGGCTGTTCTGCCTGGGTAACCCCCAGCATCACTTCGTCCAACATCTGGTAATATATTTGCCTCCCCCAGCTCTCCCATTCTGGTTTCCCGTTAGTCCTGAAGAAGGTTCTCGGCCCGAAATGTTGACTGTCTAATAATTTCCACAGATGCGGCCTGGCCCTCTGATTTTCCCCAGTGTTTCCATGGTTACCCGCTCGCCCCTCATCTTCGTCTCCCTTCATGATCTTCCCCTCACCTCCCTCTGGTTCCCCTCCTCCTTCCCTTTATTCCATGGTTTTCTGTCCTCCTCTATTAGGTTAATTCTTACGCACTCATTTACCTCTTCCACCTATCACCTCCCACCTTCCTCACCCATCGCACCCCCTCACTTGGTCTCACCCATCACCTGCAAGCTTGTGCTCCTTCCCCTCGCATCCACCCCCCCATCCGATTCTGGCTTCTTCCCCCTCCCTTCCCTGTCTTGACGAAGGTCTCGGCCTGAAATTTGACAGTTTATTCCCCTCCACAGATGCTACCTGACCTGCTGAGTTCTGTGTGGGCCACTTGAGGGAACCACAGCCTCGTTGTTGGGTTTGGAGGCTTGCGTGCCTCGTGGACCTACAGACCTTTGTTGGCTGGAGTCAAGACTTCATGTTTGGCTTTTGGTGAATAGGTCAAAGGATAGAGGTCAGACTAAAAGTGGTCTACCTGTCCTCCAGGTTCAGGGGTTCAACTCAGGGCTAAGAACCTTGACTGGTAAAACAAAACGGTTACAGAAACAAAGAAGAATCCTTCTGCATTTGAGTGTGACGGTATTCCTGAGTCTCCACCCGGGACTTGCGTGACTGACAGTCGTGAAAACCGAGAGGAAGCTACTGACATGATGAAGGAAGCCCTGAACACCGCCAGAGATGGAGGACCTTCAAACACCAGTGGCGTAACAGGCTGTAGGCAGGTAGGTGTTCAAGATTTCCATCATCAGCAGAATTTCATGTCCTTTCTGCTCTTGTTCCCTGGCCACCTCAAATATTAAATACAACAATGAATAACTTTGGAGTGAGAACTAGGATCAAGGATGATGATCACGAAGCTACCAGCTTTCCATCAAAAAAAAACTTCTAGCACTGGTTCATTAGTAAAGGGAAGGATGACATTTGATAAACTTTAGTTAGGCCGCACTTGGGGAATTGAGTCATAGAGAAGTACAGCACAGAAACAGGCCCTTCAGCCCATCTAGTCCATGCTAAACCATTTAAGCTGTCTACTTCCGTCAACCTGCACTGGGACATTTACACATTTAAATTCAGCTCACATGCACCACTTGTGCTGGCAGCTCATTCCACACTCTCATGACTCTCTGAGTGAAGAAGTTTCCCCTTGTGTGCTCCTTGAACTTTTCTCCTTTCACCCTTAACCCATGACCTCTAATTGTAGTCTCACTCAATCTCAGTGGAAAAAGCCTGCTCACATTTACCCTCATAATTTTGTAACACCTCTGTCAAATCTCCTGTCAATCTTCTATGTTCGAAGGGATAAAGTCCCAGCCTGTTCACTTTTTCCTTTAATTCAGGTCCTCCAGATCCGGCAACTTAAGACCATATAGGAGGAGAGTTAGGCCATTTGACCCATCGAGTCTGTTCCACCATTTCACCATGGCTGATCCATTTTCCCTCTCCTGCCTTCTCACAGTAGCAGTTCATGACTTGACCAATCAGTAATCTATCAACCTCAGCCTTATACATTCATAAAGATATCTCGGTAACTCTTCTGCTATCTTTCGTGCATCTTTTCTGTAGGTGACCAAAACTGAACACAATACTCCAAACTGGGCCTCACCAATGTCTAACACAACTTCAACATAACACCTCGCCTCCTGTACTCAATGCATTGATTTACGAATGTCAATGTGCCAAAAGCTTCCTTTGCGACCCTATCCACCTGTGACACCACTTTCAATGAATTCTGGATCTGTATTCCCAGATCCCTTTGCTCTGCTTCATTGTGTGAAACTCTGCTTGCCCCACTACAGGAAGGACACGGAGGCTTTGGGAAGATTGCCGAAGAAGCTTCCCAGGATTCTGCCCGGGTTAGACGGCAGGAGCTACGAGGAAATGTTGGACAAACTTGGAATTTTTTCGCTGGAGCATCAAAGGCTGAGGGAAGACCTGACTGAATCTCCTAAGAGAGGCTTAGGTCAGGTACAGAGTCAGAAACTTCTTCCCAGGGCTAGGAGTGCTAGGAAACAGGACACACAAAATTTATTGTTTCTCCAGTATTGTGTGTGTGTGTGTGTGTGTGTGTGTGTGTGTGTGTGTGTGTGTGTGTGTGTGTGTGTGTGTGTGTGTGTGTGTGTGTGTGTGTGTGTGTGTGAGTGAGTGAGTGAGTGAGTGAGTGTGTGAGTGAGTGAGTGAGTGAGTGAGAGTGTGTGTGTGTGTGTGTGTGTGTGTGTGTGAGTGAGTGTGTGTGTGAGTGAGTGTGTGAGTGTGTGTGAGTGAGTGAGTGAGTGTGTGAGTGAGTGAGAGTGTGTGTGTTGGTGTGTGTGAGTGTGTGAGTGAGTGAGAGTGAGAGTGAGTGTGTGTGTGTGGGCGCGTGTGAGTGTGTGAGTGAGTGAGTGAGAGTGAGTGTGTGTGTGTGTTTGTGAGTGTGTGTGAGTGTGTGTGTGTGTTTGTGAGTGTGTGTGCGTGTGTGTGCGTGTTTGTGAGTGTGTGTGCGTGTGTGCGTGTGTGTGTTTGTGAGTGTGTGAGTGTGCGTGTGTGTATGTGTGCGTGTGCGTGTGTGTGAGTGTGTGTGTGTGTGAGTGTTGACCTTCTCAGATGCAGACCTTCTCACGTTGATCCTTTTCACCTCCTGGTTCTTCTGAACGTAATTCAGAGCACCAGAGTGAGTCATCCTCCCTTCTCTCCAGAGCGAGACAGAGACGACTGTGCCGGGGCAGACAAGAGTGAATTGTTCAGGGCACAGCGGCGAACTCGAGCATGCCCAGGGCTGTCAGTGAAGTTTCCAGGTTACTCACAAAGTCACTGATGCTGTACTGAGTCACCCATTGCTTTGTTTATGTTTTTCTAACCCCCCCCCACCCCCACCCCTGGGGATGGAAACCCGGCCGCTCTTTGCGTTGGAGCCTCGCAGAAAGAATTCCTCAGGGACAGGTTGAGTCCTGACCGTCAGCCAGTTGACGAGCACCTTCCCGTTCCCCCGCAGCGCCCACGTGCCACCTTTTAACTGCTGCCAGGGTCTCCGAATGCAGCCCTGCCCCCGAGCTACTGGTACCAGCCTTGCCAATGTGGATAGAACCGAGGACAATCTAGTACCTGCGTAACTAACAGGGCCGGACACCTACTCCGAGCTGACTAATGCAGATTGCATCAATTCCAGCCCGGGGAGCACCTTGACATGCATCAATTTAGGATTGCCCAGACACTTGTGATTTTAACTCTTACTCCGAGAGCCATGTTCAGCCCCATTTACACTGGTTAATTAGTTTATTATTGCCGCAGGCAACGAGGTGCAGCGAAAAAGCTTGTTTTGCATCGCTACATGTCATTTCATCACATCATCAGTCATGGAAAAGCACAGTGCAGAAGCAGGCCCTACGGCCCATCTAGTCCGTGCCAACTGCCTACTCCCATCGACCAGGATCAGACCCCCACTATCCATGTACTAACCCAAACTTTGCCCAAGCATTGAATTTAAGTTCGCATGCACTATTTGTGCTGGCAGCTCGTTCCACACTCTCATGACCCTCTGAGTGAAGAAGTTTCCCCTCATGTTCCCCTTAAACTTTTCACCTTTCAACTTTAACCCATGACCTCTGGTGGAAAAAGCCTGCTTGCATTTACCCTAACCACACCCCTCATAATTTTGCATACCCCTACAAATCTCCCCTCAATCTTCTATGTACTAAAGAAACAGTCCAAACCCATTCAACCTCAGGTCCTCCAGACTCTGCAACATCCTTGTAAATTCTCTCTTCACTTATTTACACCTTTCCTGTACGGTGAGCAAAACTGCGCACAATTCTCGAAGGCCTCACCAACATCTTATACAACTTCAACTTAACATCCCATCTCCTGTACTTAATACAGCGATCGATGAAAGCCAATGGGCCAAAAGCTCTCTGCATTAAATTCCATCTGCCATTGTTCAGCTCATTTCCCAGCTGACCCAGGTCCCTCTGCAAGCCATGGTAGTCATCTTTGCTGTCCACTGAACCCCCAATCATGGCATCATCTGCAAATGTGATCCAGTTAACCACATTATCATCCAGGTCATTGATATAGATGACAGACAACACAGACTCAGCACCGAACTCCACGGCACTCCACTAGTCACAGGCCTCCAGTCAACTACCACTCTCTGGCCTCTCTTGCAAAGCCAATGCCTAATCCAATCTACTACCCCATTTTGACTGAATCTTCTTGACCAGCCTCCCACGTGGGACCCTGTCAAAGGCCTTGCTGAAGTCCATGGAGACGACATCCACTGCCTTGCCTTCATCCACTTTCCTGATAACTTCCTTGAAAAAGTCTGTAAGATTAGTTGGACGTGACCTACCACACATGAAGCCATGTTGATGATCCTTAATCAGTCCAAGTCTATCCAAATGCTTGTATATCCAGCCCTTAGAATAGCTTCCACTGCCGAGGCCAGGCTCACCAGCCTATAATTTCCTGGTTTATGTTTAGAGACTTCCTTAAACAGTGGAACAACATTGGCCATCCTCCAATCCTCTGACACCTCTTCTGCAAGGCCCTGGCAATTTCTGCATTTGTCCTCCCCGATTTGCCCCGGGACAGCAAATAACTCCTGCTCTGTAATCTCTCTTGGGTCCACGAAGTTGATGCTGCTTTGTCTCACTTCTGCTCACTCTGCTTCCATCTTCTGAGTAAATACCGATACAAACAATACTTAAGATCTCCCCCTGTCTACTTAGGCTCATAATGGATTTCCATTCTGATCTTCCAGAGGCCCAGTTTTGTCCCTTGCAATCCTTTTGCTAGACACTAGAACAGTACAGGCCCTTTGGCCCTCCATGTTGTGCCGACCCATATATTCCTTAAAAGAAGGACTAAACCCACACTAACCCATAACCCTCTATTTTTCTTTCATCCATGTGCCTGTCCAAGAGGCTCTTAAATACCCCTAATGTTTTAGTCTCCACCACCATCCCTGGCAAGTCATTCCAGGCACTCACAACCCTCTGAGTAAAAAACTTACCCCTGATATCTCCCCTAAACTTCCCTCCCTTAACTTTGTACATATGCCCTCTGGTGTTTGCTATTTGTGCCCTGGGAAACAGGTACTGACTATCCACCCTATCTGTGCCTCTCATAGTCTTGTAGACCTCTATCGTCCCCTCTCATCCTTCTACGCTCCAAAGAGAAAAGTCCCAGCTCTGCTAACCTTCCCTCATAAGACTTGTTTTCCAATCCAGGCAACGTCCTGGTAAATCTCCTCTACACCCTCTCCATAGCTTCCACATCCTTCCTATGCTCTGTGAAACCCTTAGGATTCTCCCTCACCTTGTCTGCTGGGGCAATCTCATGCTTTCTTTTAGCCCTCCCAATTCCTTTAAGTATTCTCTTGCATGTCTTATACCCCACGAACACTCCATTTGTTCCTACCTGCCTCTATCTGTTAAGCCCGTCCCCTTTTTCTTAACCAGGGCCTCAATATATCTTGAGAGCCACATGTTATCTTTACCTTTTACTCTGGCATGCACATACGGGCTTTGTGCTCTCAAAGTTTCATGTTTGAGGGCCTCCCACTTACCAAAGGCACCTTTGCCTGGAAAGCAGCCGGTCGGTCGCAAGCCACACTTGCCAGATAATTTCTGATACCATGAAAACTGGCCCCTCTCCAATTTAGAATCACAACCCGAGGACCAGACCTATCTTTTTGCATATTTACTTTGAAAATAATGGCATTATGATCACCAGGCGCAAAGTGTTCCCCCGCACAAACTTCTGTCACCTGGCCTGTCTCATTCCCTAATTACAGATCCAGTATCACCCATCCTCTCATTGGGACTTCTACTTTGAAACTTTCCTGAACACGTTTGACGAACACTATCCCACCTAGTCCCTTTACAGCACGGGAGTCCCAGTCAGTATGTGGAAAGTTAAAATCACCTACTGTAACAACCATCTGTTTCTTGCAACAGTCTGCAATCTCTCAACAAATTTGTTCCCCTAAATCCCTCAGACTGTAGTGCGGTCTGTAATATAGCCACACTAACGTGGTCATCCATTTCTTAGTTCTCAGTTCCACCCATAAAGCATCAATAGTTGAGTTCTCCAGTCTGTCCTGACAGAGCACTGCCATGACATTTTCCCTGACTAGTAATGCCCCCCACCCTTTCTTTAATCCCTCCCACTCTGTCGCGTCTAAAACGACAGAACCCTGGAACATTGAGCTGCCCGTCCAGCCCCTCGTGCAGCCGAGTCTCACTAATGGCTACGCTATCATAATTCTGTGTGCTGATCCTTGTCCTGAGCTGATCCACGTTTCCTACCATACTTCTTGCATTAAAACAAGTACAGCTCAGGACACAAGTCCCACCGTGCTCAACCTTTTGATTCCTGACGTTGTCTGGGGTCTTACCAACATCTGACCACAACCTCTCCACTAACTGTTCTGGCACGCTGGTTCCCATCCTGCTGCAACTCCAGTTTAAACATCAACGAACCTTCCTGCTCGGTTATTAGTCCCCCTGCAGTTCAGGTGCAAACTGTTCCTTCTGTACAGGTCCCACCTTCCCTAGAAGAGAGCCCAAAGATTCAAAAACCTGAAGCCCTCCCTTCTACATCTACTCCTGAGTCACGTATTAAACTGTATGATCTTCTTACTCCTGTCCTCGCTAGCATGTGACACGGGTAGCAATCCTGCCCCTTAACTTAGCACCCAGCTCCCTGTACTCACTACGCAGAACCTCATCACTCGTCCTACCCATGTCATTGGTACCTGCACAGACCACAACCTCTGGATGCTCACCCTCCCGCTTAAGGATGCTGAGGACTCAATCCGAGATATCCCGGACCCTGGCACCCAGGAGGTGATATACTGAGCTATCAGACTCCTCAATACCCAGAGCCTGGACTGACACCTTATTGCCGTATTGTCTTGTTTATTACTTATTGTAATGCCTGCACTGTTTTGTGCACTTTATGCAGTCCTGTGTAGGTCTGTAGTCTAGTGTAGCTTTCTCTCTGCTGTTTTTTTTTACATAGTTCAGTCTAGTTTTTGTACTGTGTCATGTAAACCATGGTCCTGAAAAACTTCGTCTCATTTTTACTGTGTACTGTACCAGCAGTTATGGTCAAAATGACAATAAAAGTGACTTGACTTGACCATCCAGGAATCTCAATCTCACCCACAGAACCTCCTGTCCGTTCCCCTATTGAATCCCCTGTTACCATTGTGCCCCTTCTCCCCGCTTCCCTTCGAAATCACAGAGACAGACTCAGTGCCAGAGACCTGGCCACTGTGACTTTCCTCTGTTAGGTTATTTCCCCCCCCCCCCACCCCCCGACAGTATCTTTTTTGTCGAGGGGGATGGCCACTGGGGTCATCTTTTTTTTAAATTTGTTTTTTTTTTAATTTTCAGATGATTACAGAAAGAAAAAAAAATTATCGACCCTTCCCCCTCCCCCCTAACATCCCCATAGAAGAAAAGAAAAAGAAAAAGAAAGAAAGAATGCTTGGTTATCGGAAGATCCCCACATGCTCCATGGAGTTCGTAATAACTTTAGTATATATATTTATTTCTTTCTCCAAATAACCAACTATTTTATCTTCGGAGCACCTATGTATTTAATCCTGTCTTTTGTAAATAAGGGCGCCAAATTTTCAAAAATGTTTCATATTTATCTCTTAAATTATAAGTAATTTTTTTCAAGTGGAATGCAGCTGGAAATTTCATTCTTCCAATGATCTATACTTAAGTATGAATCCAATTTCCAAGTAACTGCATTAGCCTTTTTGGCTACTGCCAGTGCAATACCACTGGGGTCATCTGTACTGGTTCCTTCACCCCTTTCCCCTTCCCGACTGTCACCCAGTTTCCTGTGTCCTGCACCTTGGGTGTAACTACCCCTCTATCTGTCCTGTCTTTCACCCCCTCAGCCTCCCGAATGATCTGGAATTCATCCAGTTCCAGCTCCAACTCCTGAACGTCGTTTGTTAGAGGCTGCAGCTGGATGCACTTCTCACAGTTCTGGTCGTCCGGGACCCTGCCTTCCCTCATCCTGCATTCCACTATCCGTCCTGGCATCTCAACTGTTTTAACTGGGATGCTCTGCCTACAGCTTCTATTTTTTCCCTTTGCTGACTGAAATCTCGAAGAGCTAAAGCCTCAGATCTCCACTCCAGGCCGCTGTGATGATGGCCTCCTCGGCTGGCCCCTGCCTAACTTGCTAATCAATCTCGAAGGCTAACTGGCTGCTGCTCGAAGCACCAAGACTGCCATGAGCCATTGCCTTTCCTGCTCGACCAGCCAACCTGGGCGAATTGCGTCTTCTCAGAGCCTCTGATCCCTCAGACTGGCCGCTGCTCAAAGCATCGGTACATCGAGGAGCACACACCACTCCTCCTCGAGGGATCAGAAGCAGAAAGGGTGAGTTCCTGAGTGTCAACGTCTCTGAGGATCGATCCTGGGTCCAATGTATCAATGCAGGTGCAAAGGTGCGACAGCGGCTGGATTTCATGAGGAGTTTGAGGGGATTTTCTCCAAAGACATTTGCAAGTTTCCACAAGTGTACCGCGCAGAGAGCAATTTAACCGGCTGCATCACCATCTGGTATGGCAGGGGGGCGGGGGGGCGGTAGGGAGCTACTGCACGGGGTCAAAATAAACTGCAGAGTTGCAAACCCAGCTAGTGCTCCATCATGGACACTAGCCTCAGTAGTACCCAGCACGTCTTCAAGGAGTGATGCCTCAAAAAGGCAGCATCCATTTTAAAGGACCTCCATCACCCAGAACAAGCCCTCTTCTCATTGTTACCATCAGGGAGGAGGTACAGGAGGTAGTGAGGAACAACTTCTTCCCCTCTTACTTCCGACTTCTGAGTGGACACTGAACCCATGAACACTACCTCTACATTTGTTTTTAATTTTTCCACAACTGATTTAACTTAACTATTTTATATACATGTATTTTACTGTAATTCAGTTTTTTCTCTATTATTATGTACAACATTGTACTACTGCCACAGAGTTAACAAATTTCACAACATATGCCAGTGATAATAAACTTGAATCTGATTCTAAATGCAGAATAGCATCAAGAACATAAACATGCCCCCCACCCCCTTGACATGTCAGTCAGCTTAGAACCATAGAACACTTCAGCACAGTACAGGCCCTTCAACTCTCCATGTTGTGCCGACCTATATAATCCTTCAAAAAAAGTACTAAACCCACTCTACTCCATAACCCTTTTTCTTTCATCCATGTGCCTGTCCAAGAGACTCTCAAATACTCCTAACTTTTTAGCCTCCACCACCATCCCTGGCAAGTCATTCCAGGCACTCACAATGCTCTGTGTAAAAAACTTACCCCTGATGTCTCCCCTAAACTTCCCTCCCTTAATTTTGTACATATGCCCTTTGACCTCCAAGGCCATTGGGCAGCGAGCTGGGCTACTTTCTATTGGAGAACACGGGACCCTCAGGTGATCCAATCAGAAAAGGTCCAGACAACAATGCAGATCTGTCCGGGTAACCAGAGAGAATGAACTGGTTGCTCCAACAGAAAGAATCACAGACATTTTTTATAGTGCTTTATCCAACTTCAGTTTGTTCCAAAAAACTTCACAGCCAATCAAACACAGGAGAAAATGCTGAACTAAAGATTCTGCCTGTCTTGGAAACATTTATCAAAATGCCGGCGAAACTCAGCAATCTCGGCGTCTATGGAGGGGAACAAAGAGTGGACATTTCGGGCCGAGATACTTCTTTGGGACTGGAAAAGAAGAGAGGAGGGGTGGCAGAGGCCATAATAGAAGATAGAGAGAGGAGAAGCTGGCAGGAGATAGGTGAGGGGAGAAGGCAGGTGGGTGGGACAGGGTAGATGAAGTGAGAAGCTGGGAGGTGATGGGTGGAAGAGGTAAAGGGCTGAAGAAGAAGGAATCTGATAGGCAGGAGACAGTGGATCATGTGAAGAGGTGAGGAGGGGAGAAGGGCTGAGAGGGTAGCCTGAATGGAGAACGGCAAGAGTGAGGAGAGGAGGGGGAGAATTACTTCAAGTTGGAGAAACTTTCCATTTCAGCCCCTGGACCGAAACATTGACTGTTTATTCCCCTCCACAGATGCAGCCTGACCCACCGAACTCCTCCAGCATTTTGTGTGTTACCCAGGATGTCCAGCGTCTGCAGAATCTCTGGCCTCTGGGAGAGTCCCACAGTTCTGGCCGTTCTGGCTGGAGATGATACAATTCCCGCCGTGGGTTGGGGTTACCTCATAGAGTTCCACCCGCTGCTCCTTAATAGACACACCAGTCTGAGGAAGCCGAAAGAGTCGGAACTCGGCTCGGTGAATGGCGTCCTCGGTGACGTTCAGCGAGATGTTGAACTTGTAGACTTTGTACAGGGGGTTGTCTACAGGGAAGCAGAGAGTCGGGTGGTCAGAACACGGCATTGCTACCAGTTTACAACAGCATGACTGAGAGACGAGAAACTTCACTTTCCTTGTTTGTGTATCACCACACAGTCCCACTACAAACAGTCTCAGCGTGCAGAGAGCAGGGATTAAACACAGAGTGAAGCTCCCTCCGCACCGTCCCATCACACACTCCCGGGGTCAGACACAGAGTGAAGCTCCCTCCGCACCATCCCATCACACACTCCCGGGGTCAGACACAGAGTGAATCTCCCTCCACACCGTCCCATCACACACTCCCGGGGTCAGACACAGAGTGAATCTCCCTCCGCACCGTCCCATCACACACTCCCGGGGTCAGACACAGAGTGAATCTCCCTCCGCACCGTCCCATCACACACTCCCGGGGTCAGACACAGAGTGAAGCTCCCTTCGCACTGTGTCTAACCCTTGAAGTTTGTGACCACTCTCTCAGGACGTGGGTTAGATACAGAGCGTAGCTCCACCACACTGTCCCATCAGACGCTCCCCAGAGAGAGTCAACATTTGTCTCCGAGGTACAAACAGCAGGGGGTGGTAATGGGGACAAGCTCCCACCACCTATTAAAAGCTCCCAATGGCGTGCATTTCAAACAGCCTCTGACAACCAAGTCCAGCTCCCGGCCTTCACCTGTGGCCCGGCAGAGAAGTTTCTCCTGACGGGAGAAGAGGAGAGGGTGGGTTACTGGCACCTTAAAACCAGTCGCTTCAGGCAGACGGGGCTCGTCAGCCGTGGCTGGCAACTCATCGAGGAGTAGGAAATCTCTGATCTCAAACCTCCACTGCCTTGTGGCTGTACCCACTCATGGGGAAGACTTTGGGAGTAAACCCGGAGGGAAAAATCCGGAGCTGGTGTCCCTTTGAGTTCAACGCTGACTGGCAACTCCTGGAACACTAGTGGTGCCAAACTATATCAGTCTCTGCAGTTCCTTTGGGTGGCGAGGGGGAGCCTGCTACCTTACTCTCCATATCGTATTGCCCAAGCTGGCGTGTCTAGATAGCTTGGACACAACATCCATGGTGGACCCTGACCGCTGCATCACTCACTCACAAACAGGTGTATTCAAAACTAATAAGCGGAAGATATTTTAATTATGATGGCCTCTTTTACATTAATTTATTAATTCAGGACAATCAATCGCAACCACGGTTGTTATGAAGACAAGTGCAATCATCAAAGTTTAAAGCACAAGGTAAATTTATTATCCAAGTACTGCACATATTGGTCACCGTTATCAACCCAGAGATTCATTTTCCTGCGGGCATACTCGATAAATCCAAATAACCAAAATAGAGTCAGTGAAAGACAGCACCAACAGGGCGGACAACCAGAGTGCAGAAGACAACAAACTGTGCAAATGTAAAAAGAAATAATAAAACACGAATAAATGGAGAATAAAAATTGAGAACATGAGATAAGGCTTCCTTTAAGGCGAGTCCATTCGTTTCATTTCAGTGATGGGGCGAACGAGGTTGAGTGAACCCTCTGGTTCAACTGCCTGATGGCTGAGGGGTAATAACTGTTCCTGAACCCGATAATGAGGATCCTGAGGCTCCTGTACCTCCTTCCTGATGGCAGCAGTGAAAAGAGAGCATGTCCCGGGTGGGGTGGGGTGATAAAGTGGACGTGGAGAGGATGCTTCCTATGGTGGGGGAAATCTAAGACCAGTGGACACAGCCTCAGAACAGAGGGACATCCTTTCAGAAAGGAAACGAGCAGGACCTTCTTCAGCCAGAGAGCAGTGAATCTGTGGGATTCTGCACAGGCTGCTGTGGAGGCCAGGTAAGAGGTCAGGGCATGAAGGGACACGGGGAGAAGGCAGGAGACTGGCACCGAAAGGAAAAATGGATCAGCCATGATGAAACGCAGAGCCCATGACTCAATGGGCCAAATGGCCTACTTCAGCTGCTACGGTCTGAAGTCATTTCCCCGGGTATGTAACAATATCTCTAACTATCAATGCAAAAAGAAAAATCCCCTGACACTGCCCTTTCAATATTGTTCTGGCCCACGGTTTTACGCTGGGCCTCTCCTGTAACCAGAGATCCCCGGCAGTGACTCTGCAAAATGGTACTTATTCACTTTTCTTCCTCATTGACGTGGTGGGAACGGAGCTTCCTTTGTACCTGTCCCAGAAGTAAGAACTCAGCAACTTCCCTCTCGCACCTACGTGCTTGCTCATCGCAGCGTTTGCTGAACGGCTGACAGCCCCCACCTTCCTGTGGCCACTGCACCCAGCACGGGAAGTGAAACCCCTGTCAGTTAACGGCACAGAGAGCACACCGAAACACCAGCCATCCCATTGCCTCAACTTCAAGCCTAATTATCATTCAACCAGACAGCAGTACAGCCAAACGAGACAGCGTTACTCCAGGGTCAAGGTTCAGAACACAGTAACAACAATCATACACAGCACAGAGACGTCACACACCCCCAGGGACAGGGACAGCACGGGTTAGATACAGAGTGAATCTCCCTTTACACTGTCCCATCACACACTCCCAGGACAGGGACAGCACAGGTTAGATACAGAGTGAATCTCTCTCTACACTGTCCCATCACACACTCCCCGGACAGGGACAGCATGGGTTAGATACAGAGTGAAGCTCCCTCTACACTGTCCCATCACACACTCCCAGGACAGGGATAGCACGGGTTAGATACAGAGTGAAGCTCCCTCTACACTGTCCCATCACACACTCCCAGGACAGGGACAGCACGGGTTAGATACAGAGTGAAGCTCCCTCTACACTCTCATAGAGCACAGGTTAAACAGAGTCATAGAAAAGTTCAGAACAGAACCAGGCCTTTTGGCTCGTCTACTCCATGTCAAACCCCTTAAACTGCCTACTGCCATCGATCTGTACCAGGACCATCGACCTCCACACCCCTATCCTCCATGTACCTATCCAAACTTCTCTTAAACATTGAAATCGAGCTCTCATGCACTTGTGCTGGCAGCTCGTTCCACACTCTGAGTGAAGAAATTTCCCTTTAAGCATTTCACCTTTCACCCTTAACCCCAACCTCAGTGTAAAAAGCCTGCTTGCATTTACCCCATCTATCCCCCTCATACTTTGGTATCCATTTATCAAATCTCCTCTCAATCTTCTGAGTTCTAAGGAATAAAGTCCTAGCCTATTCAATCTTTTCTTAGAACGCAGATCTTCCAGACCTGGCAAAATCCTTGTAAATTTTCCCTGTACTCTTTCAACCTTATTGACATGTTTCCTGTGGGTAGGTGACC
The DNA here is from genome assembly GCF_030144855.1 of Hypanus sabinus. NCBI lineage: Eukaryota > Metazoa > Chordata > Chondrichthyes > Myliobatiformes > Dasyatidae > Hypanus > Hypanus sabinus. The sequence continues at coordinate 37,573,827 of NC_082731.1, read as the reverse complement.
AAAACTCCAAATTAGGCCTCAGCAACATCTTACACAGAGGGAAGCTCCATTGACATTGTCCCACCACTCTCTGCCAGGGCAGAAAGGACACGCGTAGGAAGCAGAGTGAAACCTTCAGGTGCATTGTTCCCCACAAATGGCAACCCAGGTGGATGGGGCAGTAACAAAAATGTAGGGCACTTTGCCTGGATTGGTCACTGCATTGAGAACCGAAGTCAGAAAGTCACGTTGCAAATTAAAACCAGGCTAGTCCACATTTTGGAGAATTGTTTGCAGCTCTGGGTACTGCACCATTGGAAGGATGTAGAGGCTTTGGAGGAATTGCAGAAAGGGTTCATCAGAATGTCGCCCAGATTAGAGAGCATGGGCTACAAGGGGGTTTTATTTACTCACTTATTGAGATACAGCGAGGAGTCGGCCCTTTGAGTGGCATAATCCTCTGATTTACCCCTAGCCTAATCACGGGACAATTTACAAGGACTAATTAACCAGGTCTTTGGACAGTGGGAGGAAACCGGAGCACCCGGAGGAAACCCACGCGGTCACGGGGAGAACGTACAGACTCCTTACAGGCAGCGGTGGGAATTGAACCCATGCTGTAAAGTGTTGTGCTGACCGCTATGCTCAGTGCTGGGAGGCAGAGGGGAGACCCGACGCAAAGTAATTGGAGACATGGATAGGACAGAGACTTTTCTCCCTGGGGGATATGCCAACTGTTTAAGAGGGCCTAGATTTAAGGCAATGAGAATGGTTTAAAGGAGACTTGCGTGGAAAGTTTCATTTTGGGACAGACTGTGAGGGGAGGTGGAAGCAGATGCGTTTTGGAGACAAAAACGCACACAATGCAGGAGGAACACGGGTCACACGGCATCCATCAAGAGGAATACAACCAAGATTAAGAGGGGAAAAGTAATGGATGATTCAGGCCAAGACTGGGAAAGGAAGTGGAATGAAGCCAGAATAAGAGAGTGGGGTGGAGCAGTAAGTGTACAAGCTGGAAGGTGATAGGTGGAGAACAGGCCTACATTGGGGCCCGTGGCTACTCCTTGGGGTGGGAGGAGGCGAAAGAGACGTTGTTGAGGGTGGGGACTATTTCCACCAGACGGAGGAAGGTGGCAGCTGAGGGTAACTGGTCGGGTCCATAGCCTGGAAAGAAGCGGACATCTTTAAGGCCTTCCTGACGTGAGGTAGCAGTGTCTAGGGACTGGACGTTCGTAGTGGAAATGAGGCGATCGGGATCAGGGAACTTAAAGTGTTTGAAGAGACGGAGAGTGTGTGAAGGGTCACAGATGCAGGTGGCGAGGGACAGACATACAGGCAGGCACAGATTGGAGGGATACAGACCAGGTTCGAGGTCATGGGATTAGTTAGATTAGCACCATGGTCAGTAAGGCATAGATGGGCCAAAGGGCCTGCCATTCTGTTCGATTTTCTATGTTCTATCAAAGCTACTTTGAGAGCCAGAGTCAGAGAAAAGTAAAGGACAGAAACAGGCCTTTTGGCCCATCTAGTCTGTGCCTGCTCCCATAAACCTGCACTGGGACCATACCCCATACCATCCACGTACCTATCAAAACTTCTCTTAAACATTGGAATCGAACTCACGTGTACCATTTGTGCTGAGAGCTCACTCTGCACTCTCACCACCCTCTGAGTGAAGTAGGTTTTTCCACATATTCCCTTTAAACTTTTCACCCTTCACCTTTAACCCTCGACCTCTGGTTGTAGTCCCACCCAACCTCAGTGGAACAAAAGAAAGCCTGCTATTGATACCCGTCACAATTTTGTACATGGCTATCAAATCTTTCCTTGCTCCTGACAGACTTGCCTGAGAAACAAGCTTCAGCATTATCCGGCCATTGTTTCTCTTCTTTCTCACTGAACAGGGGAAGTTGTGGCCCGTGATAACACAGAGGCCCAATGCATTCGGCTCCCCGGAGGCCGGCTCTGCTTCTGGGCCTAGCAGCCTGCCCTAGCTAGAAACTGAAACCGCAGAGCAGCAGATTGAAGATCGGCAATGGGAGCACCATGGGTCCTGGTAAATTGGGACACATCGGGACCAATACAGTCAGGCACCCCAGTTAGCCAAAGTTTCATGGAAGTAGTTAAAAAGGTATAAAACTACAAACTACCATTTAACTGAGTAACAAATTATGTACTTGAATGAAATACAGAACAAATTAGAACACTACTACTGTAGCACTGTACCGTAGCACTGCTACGGTACTAAACAGACAGACAGACATACTTTATTGATCCCGAGGGAAATTGGGTTTCATTACAGTCGCACCAACCAAGAGTAGTGTAGAAATATAGCAATATGAAACCATAAATAATTAAATAATAATATGTAAATTATGCCAAGTGGAAATTAGTCCGGGATCAGCCACAGGCAGGAATGACTTCCTATGACGCTCAGTGTTACATCTCGGTGGAATGAGTCTCTGGCTGAATGTACTCCTGTGCCTAACCAGTACGTTATGGAGTGGATGGGAGACATTGTCCAAGATGGCGTGCAACTTGGACAGCATCCTCTTTTCAGACACCACCGTCAGAGAGTCCAGTTCCACCCCCACAACATCACTGGCCTTACGAATGAGTTTGTTGATTCTGTTGCTGTCTGCTACCCTCAGCCTGCTGCCCCAGCACACAACAGCAAACATAATAGCACTGGCCACCACAGCCTCGTAGAACATCCTCAGCATCGTCCGGCAGATGTTAAAAGACCTCAGTCTCCTCAGGAAATAGAGACGGCTCTGACCCTTCTTGTAAGCTAATTAATTCCTAATAGTTATTCATGGAGGAACTAATATAGTTTTAGTACTGTAATACTAAAAGTTATTCATGGAGGAATTCATCCAATTTACGCTGCCATGATCTTTTGATTGACTATAAATGAACAAAAAATCAGCATAGATGCCTAGTGTAGATATCGCACTGCCTTCATGCAATGCTTCCGATGATTGCAATGCCCAAATGTTCATTTTCATTGTAACATTCAAGGTAACTGCCGATACCTTCAAATTCTTCAGAGTTCCTAACTTACTGAAGCAGCAAGATCATTTCACTTTCACTCCCAGCCATTTGTGGCATCGCCAAGCCTGCGCTTGAAACCGCAGTTAATTCTCGCCAGCTATCAATGACAAAAGTCTCTGCTCTTTGAATACAAGTGCACGCAACTGGTGCCATTTAAAAAGTGTCTGCTTGAAGCACAGGGTCGTGTCTAACAGCCACCAATGCAGTTTCTAATGCTAGTTAGAAACAGTTCAGCAACAGTCTCTTGTCCCAATTAAGCAGCATGGTGTCCCAAAGAAGGGAAGCTCGGCTATTTTCTCTATTTGGTTATGTTCCTTAAGAGTTGTCCCAAGTGCGCTGCTGCCCCAATTAACCAGAATCGACTGTACCTGTGTTTTCAAATGCACAGACTGTCTCTGACCCCAGCCATCCCTGAGAGACAGCTTTGAGCTTACGGGACAAAACAGGTCATGGGTGCAGTTGGTGCCCGCTTCGTGCTCTCTCCTTCACAACCCATTTCTGTCCACCTCGCCGCTCTCCGCCTTATCTAAACAACATCTCTCCAAGGCACGATTGCAGCCACCACCACCCCCCGAACCACCCTGGTGAATGCACTCAGTGTTCCAGTTACCGTTTCAAACTCACGGCCTCATCCCTACAGTCCCTGCTCAGCCCCCTCCATTCAGTTCTCCTCCGTCTCCTCCCAGCATCCCTGTTCCAAAGGAAAATCCCTCAGGCTAGCTCCTCAAAAGTTCAAAGTAACTTTCTTGTCAAAGTGTGAACACGTCGCCATATCCTATCCTGAGATTCACTTTCCTGCTGGCATTCACAGCAAGACAACGAAATACAACAGAATCAATGAAAAATGACACTAAGCCTAACAAGCAATAACACTATTGATAATATGATTGCTTAAGTTTGTTATATCTGGGGATGGTAATAGGGATAAGCTCCCTCTACCTATTAAATGCTCCCAATGGTGTACACCTCAAATAGCCTCTGACAACCAAGTCCAGCTCCTGGCCTTCATGTGTGACTTAGCTACAAAGCCCGGCGGAACAGTTTCTACTGACAGCAGAAGGGGCAAAGGCGGGTTACTGGCGCCTGAAAACCAGTCACTTCGGCAGATGGCGCTCATTGGCCGTGGTTGGCAGCTCATCTAGAAGGAGGAAAACTCAGGAAAAATCCGGAGCTGGACCCCCTATGACAGCCCCACACTGAGTTCAACGCCGACTGGCAACACTGCCAAACTGTATGGGTCTCCGCCGTTCCTTTGGATTCATCAAATCTTCTACATTCTATAGAATACAGCCTCAACCTGTTCAATTTCTCCTTGTAACTCAGCTCCTCCAGGCCCAGCGACATCCTAAATTTCCTCAGTACTATTTCAACCTTATTTAGATCTTTCCTGCAGGTAGACGACCAGAATCTCTATTAAATCTCTTCTCAATCTTCTACGATGCGAGGAATAAAATCCTAACCTATCCAACCTCTCCTCATCCTCCAGCCCCGGCAAGTTCCTTGTAAAATTTCTCTGCGCGCTTTGAATCTTATTATAGACCATAGGTGCAGGAGTAGGCCATTCAGCCCTTTGAGCCAGCTCTGCCATTCACTGTTTTCATGGCTGATCATCCACAATCAGTACCCCGTTCCTGCCCCCTCCCCATATCCCTTGACTCCGCTATCTTTAAGAGCTCTATCTAACCCTTTCTTGAAAGCATCCAGAGAATTAGCCTCCACTGCCTTCTGAGGCAGAGCATTCCACATATCCACCACTCTCTGGGTGAAAAAGTTTTTCTAAATGGCCTACTCCTTATTCTTAAACTGTGGCCTCTAGTTCTGGACTCCCCCAACATCGGGAACATGTTTCCTGCCTCTAGCATGTCCAATCCCTTAATAATCTTATATGTTTCAATCAGTTCCCCTCTCATCCTTCTAAATTCCAGTGTATACAAGCCCAGTCGCTCCAATCTTTCAACATATGACAGTCTTATTGACATTTTTCCTGTGGGTAGGTGACCAAAACCATAGAACCATAGAACACTACAGCACAGTACAGGCCCTTCAGCCCTCCATGTTGTGCTGACCCATATAATCCTTCAAAAAGAACTAAACCCACACTACCCCGTAACCCTCTATTTTTCAGGGTGAGTCCGTGGTGAGAAAGGCAAATTCAATGTTAGCATTCATTTCAAGAGGAGGAGAGTATAAAAACAAGGTTGTAATGTTGAGATTTTATAAACTGCAAACATCACTCCAAATTAGGCTTCACCGATGTCTTATACAACTTCAGCACAACAGCCCATCTCCTCTACTCAGTACACTGGCTGATGAAGGCCAGCATGCCAAAATCTTCCTTTATGACCCTGGTGAGTGAGGCTCAGGAGCCTGACTGGTTGAAGAGTAGTGACTGTTCCTGAGCCTGCTAGCGTGGGATCTCAGGCTCCTGTATCTCCTGCCCGACAGCAGCTGTGAGCTTCCCTTTCAGTTCTGGCAATCTCTGTGTAAGCCCTCCCTGTCATTGCTTTATTGCAATTGCATCCTTCCTGTGGTGTGCGACCAGTGTCTGAGAATGACCTCTCGTCACCTTGGCCAATAAAGGAAATTAATTACCATCATGCTGAAGCGATTTCTACTGGGGCTTGCTGAGAATGTAACTGACTCACTGGGAATAATAATGCAGCGTCACTAACGTAGTAAATCATCCCAGGAAATTCCTGGGAATTTTAGAATAGTACAGGCCTTTCAGCCCACAATGTTTCACTGACCTTTAAATGACTTGAAGATCAATCTAACCCTCCCATGTAGGCATCAAATTTTCCCTTCATCCAAAGTTCAAAGTAAATTTGACGGAAGAAATTTTTTTTTAAGAAGCGTAGATGATTTTCCAACTGGGGAGAAAATTCAAAAATCTGAGGTGCAAAGGGCCCTGGGGAGTCCTTGTGCAGGATTCCCTGAAGGCTAATTGGCAGGGTGAGTCCGTGGTGAGGAAGGCAGATGCAACGTTAGCATTCGTTTCAAGAAGAGAAGAATATAAAAACGAGGATGTAATGTTGAGATTTTATAAAGCAATGGAGTATTCACTTGGAGTACTTGGGAGTATTGTGAGCAGTTTTGGGCCCCTTATCTAAGAAAGGAGGTCCTGACATTGGAGAGGTTTCAAAGGAGGTTCATGAAAATGATTCCAGGATTGAACAGTTTGTCACATGAAGAGCAGCTGATGGCTCTGGGCCTGTACTCACTGGAATTCAGAAGAATGAGGGGTGACCTCATTGAAACCTATCGAATGGTGAAAGGCCTCGATAGAGTGGATGTGTAGAAGATGTTTCTTATGCTGGGTGGGGTGGGGGGGGGGGTGGAGGAGGTCCAAGACCACAGACTCAGAATAGAGGGACTTCGATTTAGTGCAGATACAAGGAGGAAATTCCTTAGCTAGAGTTGGTGAATCTGTGGAATTCATTGCTACAGGCAGCTGCGGAAGCCAATTCATTGGGTATATTTAAGGCAGAGATTGATAGATTCTTGATTAGTCGGGGTGTGAAGGGATACGGGGAGAAGGCGGGAGATTGGGGCTGAGAGGGAAAATGGATAAGCCATGATGAAATGGCGGAGCAGACTCGATGGGCCGTATGGCCTAATCCTGCTCCTATATCTTATGGTCTTTATTATCAAAGTACATACAGGTCACCAGTTTACTACCTCGAGATCCAATTTCTTGAGGGCATACTCCACAAACCGACAGGATAATAGCTCACAGAACCGACGAAAGACGGCCAAACTAGGGATTTCAGCCAGCGTGCGGGTGGCAACAAATTGCGCAAACACACAATAACAAAGAAACAATAGCAATAAGTAATTGAGCAATCAATGTCAAGGACATTGGCCAAAGATGATTCCTGTTCCTACCCAAGAGTCTTTTGGATGCCCCTAATGTATCTGCCTCTGCCACTCCCCTCAAGAGACAGGTTCCACACGTCCACCATTCTCCTTGTGAGAGAAAAAACCATGTCAGACATCAGAATTAGGCTATTTGGCCCACTGGGTCTACACACAGATCTCAGCAGGTCAGTCAGCATCTAGGGAGGGGAATAAAATGTGAAGGTTCTGGGCTGGGATCCTTCACCATGACCAAATCTCTCTATTTTTCCTTGTTCTCTGCCTTTATTTCTCTGCAGCATCTCCCCCCACCACCCCCCCCAACTTGAGGGTCAATATTTTGGCCGATTCAAGCAACTTCTACTAGACTGAAAGCACATAAACACAAGCCGCTTGTTGCTCAGCTGTGGGGAACTGGTGGGCAGCTGGCTTCCCCTGTGAGCAGACATGAGAAGCTGAGCGACTCTCTTTGTGTCAGGACTCGGCTTCCAGAAAAGGAAGCAGCATTCTTGGGCCACGTCACTTGTTTAGTAGCTGATTCACTCTTGGCTTTAAGAGACCAAAGAAAATAAGTTGAAAATTCAGGAAACTCCACCAGTCGAGGATTAATTCCCCTATGGTTAGGAGTTGCTACAATTTGTTCCAAGCTTTTGAAAGGTCCTCTCCTGAACAGGGTCCTTCCCTTTCCTAACTGAGGCCCTTCAGCCCATCTAGTCTGTTGCATACTATTAACCTGCCTAGTCCTAGTGAACAGCACCTGGGTGCACCTCAGGGGTGCTTAGCCCACTGCTCCACTCTCTCTACACTCACGACTGTGTGGCAGGGGGCGGTGCCTCAGAAAGGCAGCGTCCATCATTAAGGACAACCATCACCCAGGACGTGCCCTCGTGTCATTGTTACCGTCAGCGAGGAGGTACAGGAGCCTGATGACACACACTCGACGATTCAGGAACAGCTTCTTCCCCTCTGCCATCAGGGAGGAGGTACAGGAGCCTGAAGACACACACTCAATGATTCAGGAACAGCTTCTTCCCCTCTGTCATCAGGGAGGAGGTACAGGAGCCTGAAGGCACACACTCAACGATTCAGTAACAGCTTCTTCCCCTCTGCCATCAGGGAGGAGGTACAGGAGCCTGAAGGCACACACTCAACGATTCAGGAACAGCTTCTTCCCCTCTATCATCAGATTTCTGAATGGACACTGAACCAGTGAACACTACCTCACTATTTTTATTTCTGTTTTTGCATTAGTTATTTCACTATTTAACATATTTACTGTAATTTAGTTTTTTCTCTATTATTATGTATGACCATGTACTGCTACCGCAAAGATAAAAAATTTCACAACATATGCCAATGATTTTAAACCTGATTCTGATTCCAGTTCTAGACCATAACCCTCCACATCTCCTCCCACCCATGTACTTACCCAAATTTGTCTTTACTGTCAAAATCAAACCCGCGTCCAGCAATTTAGCGGGCGTTCCGCACTCTCACCATCCCCCGAGTGAAGGAGTTCCTCCTCATGTTCCCCTTAAACTTCTCACCTTTCACCCTTAATCCATAACCTCTGGTTGTAGAATCACCCAACCTCAGTGTGGAAAAAAAAGCCTGCTTGCATTTACCCTACTCTATATCCCTCATAATTTTGTACATTCTATCAAATCTCCCCTCATTCTCCTAGACTCCAGGGAATAAAGTCCTAACCTACTCAATCCCTCCATGTAACTCAGGTCTTCAAGTCCCCGCAAAACGTATGACAACTAGGTGTCTAAATTATAAAACGTATATGACAATTAGGTAGGTATCTAAAACTGCATACAATACTCCAAATTAGGCCTCGCCCAAGTCTTATACAACCTTAACTTGTGTTTTTGAATAAAACATGACCACCATCAGAGTGGGAACACCAAAGATGGGCTGGGGGCAATTGTGCTGCCTCACAGTGCCCTCTCTAAAGCTTATGTCCATGGTGGGGCAATTAGAACGGGACACAATACTCTAGATGCCTTGTAAGGCTGCAACCCACCCTCTGCAACCCAGGGATTTGATGTGCCAAATGGCTTTCTTTGGTCTAAAAATATATATTTTTTAAAGATTGGGGGCCCATTATTCAGCTGCACTTAGTCTCCATGGAGATCCAAGAAAAGCCAAGCAGGTGCTCAAGGTACTGTGCCCCAGCAGAGCGCTCTACGCCACAAGTTCAACAGCCAATAAAAATTAAGCGCAATTCTGCATGGAAATCTGAAATAGAAATGGAAATAAAATGCTGAACATATGAGAACACTACCACTACAGGTCTATAAAGGCTGAGTATGAGTTCCCAACAGTTATCGATGGAGCAATTCATCCAGTGTTCACTGCCGAGTCCTTTTGCCTGACTGTCAAAAGGACAGTCAGCCCAGACACCTAGTCTAGATGGTGAACCGCCTCCACACAACGCTTTCTTTCACTGCATCCTCCAAATCTTCGTTTTCATTGTAACATTCAAGATGATTGTTGATACCTTCAAATTCTTTGCAGTTCTTAACTTGTTAAAGTAGAGAAATAATTTCATTTTCACTACTGGCTGTTTCTGGCATCCCCAGCCCCGAACGCTTGAAATCGCAGTGAGCAAAACAGCTCTGAATTGTCTTACTGATTACTTCTCACCAGCTATCAGTGACAAAAATCACTGCTTTTTCAACATAAACACATACGACTGACACTATTTAAAACCGGTTTGCTCCAAGCACTGAGTGGACAGCCAGCACTGGGGCTGGAGGTGTGGCCGGGGGAGGGGGGATGTTGCTCAGCGGACGTCCTGGTAGGCTTGCTCTTGGGTCTTGGGCCTGGTCAGGATGTCAATTTTCAGGCCCAGGCAGCAGGCAGTCGAGGGCTGTGTCCAAGCCGACTACCTGCTTCTTTGTCTAAGGCTACATTCGTGCTAGGATGTCCTTAGAGAGAGAGCATGTGACCATTATGAGTACAGTGAGGGATTTCCAGGGAAATGAGTGCATTATGGATGATATAACTGTGTTTTAATTTGAACTCACTGACTGCATTGTTACCCCTGACCTTTGTATGTCTTTTGTATTTGAACAAAGTTTTGTACATTTGTAAAAAAATAACAACATACAACTGACGCTGATCAGAACTCTTCAGCAACCGCCTCCTGTCCCGATTAAGCAGCAGAGCGTCCCAAATAAACACAAAGGGAATTCCCATACAACAGACACACACACACACACAATGCATTACATAAATTAATAAATAGCCGACTTTTTGGACAAAGCCCCTTCTTCTGGAGTAAGGAAGGGGGGAGGATGTCAGAATAACATAGTGGGGTAGTGGGGGGGTTAGCGGAAAAGGTGAGGGGTAAAGCCAGGTGGGTGGGAAAGGTCAAGGGCTGGAGAAGAAGGAATCTGGCGAACTACAGGAGAAAGGGATACTCAAGGCAGGTGAGAATAGGTAAAAGGTCAGAGAGGAGAATGGTGGAGGGGGGTAGATTTTGTTTACTGGAAGGGGAAATCGGTATTCATGCCATCAGGTTGGATGCTACCCAGACAGAATACAAGGTGTTGGCACAAGAGGGGGAACAGTGGATAGACACTTTGGATTGGGAATGGGAATGGTCACCAAGAACTTCCCTGTGGGCAGAATGGAGTGGGCAAAGCAGGTCCCTCGGTTTACGCCGGGTCTCACCAATACAGAGGAGGCCTTCGCAGTCTTGCCTCAGCTGGAGAGTCTGTCTGGCTATTGTCTTGGTTGGTGTTTGTTCCTCAAGAGTCACCCCAAATAAGCTGTTGCCCAGGTTAACCGAAGGCCCAGTTAACCAGAATCCACCGCATGTCTCCTCAAAACTGAATTTCACAACTTCGGAGAGTCAGCGCTTTCACAGAGACGTTTGGCAGATGCTGCATCCTTTTGATCTTGTCAGATAACAATCCCAGCTCACGAATGACACCTCTGTGCCTGGCCTTTTAACCTTTCGTTGCCCAACTCACTCGGGCTATTGCAGCTTTTTAATTATTTCAATCTCGCTCACCTTCCTTCCACCCAATCGCAGACTTTTTCCTTCCCTTCTATCACCCTTTCCTTGGCGTCATAGCATGTATTCATGTCTGTTTTTATTTCCCCTTCACTCCCCTCCTCCCCAGTCTTCGGCCTGACATATTAATTCTGTTTTTCTTTCCACAGAAGCTGCCTGACCTGCCGTGTGATGTCTACAGTCACCTTGTCTTCCCAGTTACTACTAGGTCAGACACACACACACCCACACACATTTCCATTTGATATCAGAGAACGAATACAGTATACAACCTGAAATTATTACTCTTCACAGACAACCACAAAACAAAAGAAACCTCAAAGAATGAGAGGCCAGAAACAATAGAATCCAAAAGCTCCACTCCACACACAAGCAGCAGCAAAAAGTACCGACACCCAGCCCCCACCCCACCAAGCTCCCAAAGAGACCGTGACAGGAGTTTTGTCCGTCCCAACGCTTTGACATCACAGACAGTCTCATCTCTCACTAAGGAGGGAGAGAGAGATATTGCTTCCGCCACAGCAAGAGGGGAGGCCGACAGTTCACTGTTCTGATGTTACGATCTGCCGCCTCAAGACCCAACCTTTCTTGGAAGAGCCACGTCACCGAATCCTGCCACGATTAGTCAGGCTTGATCAGCATCCGGACGAGAGCGTGTGCTCGCAGACTGCCATTCTCCGCCTCAGAGTGCAGGAAAACTAGACACGGTCAACGAAGCCACTTGTGTGGTCAACAGGGTAAAGTAGGAAATGGGGGGTAGAGAGACAGAGGCCTGTGCACAGCAAGATCCCACAGACGATCTTGAGTGAGATCTCGAGGCTGGCTGAGTGAGTTGTAGCCAGGACTGGAGAGGGAGATGGGGGAGTCCCTCCATTTCCCGGTGGCCAGCATTTTCAATTCCAACCCCCACTCCTGTTCCGACACAACGGTCCAGGATCTCACCTTCTGCCACGAGGAGGCCTCTCTCAGGTGAAGGAGCAACACCTCATGTCCTGTCTAGGTAGCTTCCAGACTGATGCTTTGAACATCGATTTCCCCTTCCTGTAAATGTTTTCTCTTTCTCTCTCCCCCCGCCCCACTTCTTCTACTCCCCCACTCTGGCCTCTATCCTCACCTACCCTGGTGCCCCTCCATCAACCCTTTCTCCCGTGGTCCCCTCTCCTCTCTTACCAGATTCCTTCCTCTCCAGCCCTTGACCTTTCCCACCTACCTGGCTTCACTCGTCACCTTCTAGTTCGTCTTCATTCCCCTCTTCTCACCTTTATATTCTTGCGACCACCCCCCCCCCCCCTTCCTTTCCGGTTCGGATGAAGGGTCCCAGCCCAAAACGTTGGCTGTTTACTCCTCTCCACAGATGCTGTCTGGCATGCTGAGTTCCTCAGTGTGTGTGAAGGTGGAGATTCGAAGGGATAATGGCGCCTAACAGCGACTCCTTTGCTTGCATCTTCGGAAACAGCGACCCTGACCCTGACACGCAGGCTCCGGTTCTTTGCTGGAATGGGACCCGTTCTCGGGGTTCCACGACTGGCCACTCTTCGACATGCCAAGGGTTCGGCCTGAGAGTCTCGATGGTGTTTGGAAGCCTAAGATCCTGGGGCTCTGGAGACTGGCAGATTGAGGGCCGGGGTCACGGCAGGAGATCCGTGTGTCTTCGGGGAGGCTGGAAAATCTTTCACTGTGGGCCCGAAGACCCGGGGTCTTTGCGATCTTTGGACACAGGGCTCGTAAAAAGCGACCAAACGTACTTCTAACACCGTAAACCAGTGGGTTGTTGTTATGTCTCCCGCTCGCTGTGAAAATGGGGGACACCTCCCCCTCCCTTGCCAGGGAGAGAGAGAACCTGTTGTTTGTCAAATTTCAGATGAAATACAAAGCATTTGGGGTAACTCTGGTCTGTGTCTTTGCTATTGCTTAGCACGCGCTTGGGCTCGGTGCTGGTACCAATGTGCATTTATTTTTGCTAGTGGGGGAAGGGGGGGTCGTGGCTCACTGCCACCAACGCACAGGAGGGGGGAGCTTGGGGGGGACTTTGGAGTTCTCATGTTTAACAGTCCATTCTCTGGGGCACTTCTCAGTTTTCGTGGATGTTTTGCAGAGAAAAAGCATTTCAGGATGTATACTGTATACATTTCTCTGACATTAAGTTTGACCTTTGAACCTTTGTTTTTCTCTGGGCGTACAGCTGGTTTTGTGCACAGCAAGGGACTGTCCCAGGACAGGGAGAGGGGATAATGGGACGGTTGAGGCAGCCTGGTCACCAAGATGTAAGCGATGGAGAAACTCCCGCGAACACCAGAAGAAAATAGATTGAGAGAGTTTCCAATAAGTAGGTGGAAAGGAAACGGGAATCCCATTCAGAGATGCAAGGGCTTAAAAATGGGGAACACAGAACCGACAAAGGAATTAAATAAATACTCTGTGTCCATCTTTACGGAGGAAGACACACCATAAAAGCACACAGAAATACCAGAAAACCAAGGGTATTGCGGAATAGAGGAAATGAAAGAAAATAATTTGCGTCAAGAAATCTTCCTTACGAAGATGATGAATCAAAAATTTGATAAGCCCCAAGGAGCTGGTGATTAACTTTGCAGAACACGGAGGACGGGGGTTATGGAAATAGCAGATGGCTTGGTTAACATCCCCCAAAACCCTGCGGATTCTGGAGAGCACAGAGAAAATGGGACCCCACTACTTCAGAAAAGAGAGGGGTATGGGCCGCCGTGGTTAGCGCAGCGCTCTACAGTGTGGTCGATCAGAGTTCGATCCCCACTGCAGTCTGAGAGGAGTTTGCACGTTCTCCTCATTAGCGCGTAGGCTTCCTCCGGGTGCTCTGGCTTCCTCCCACAGTCCAGAGACTATTTATATTTATTGTGTTTTTTTTTAAATCTGTGGGTATTTTTATACTGCATCAGATCTGGAATAACAAGAAACGACATGAAACTGTCTTGAATCCTCAAAGCTGGCAGACATGAGGGGAACTGGCGATGAAAAGTCTTAAAGAAGGCTTTCATGTTCGATTTCACACAGGAGGTTTGGAGCACGTGGGACTGGAGGCAGTACACTGACATGTGGGTGGTGGGGAGGCGCTATGTCCCTCAACAAAGGAGGCGTGAGGCACTCCTTCCCTCCGCTAGCCTGCAGGTCACCCTTGGGCAAGGTGAAGCACTTGCTTACCGCCCCCCCCCCCCCCGATCAGGGTCACGTGAAGCCATGAGAGCAGATGGTGGATGTTTGTATTAGCAGTTGGAGCATATCACAAGTCCTGGTTATGCGACCACTGATACTGATAAGAGTTGGGGGTCACCCGTTTTGTAAAGTCACTGCCCAGAAGAAGGCAATCGCAAATCACTCCTGTAGAAAAATTTGCCAAGAACAATCATGGTCACAGATAAGACTGTGATTGCCCGAGTTACACAACATGGCGCATAATGATGACATAATATAACACGGCGCATTATGATGATGATGATTATACTGACACAGATTGCCAGTTAATGGATTGATAAAAGACATAGAGTTGAAATAAGCTCCCTGGAGAGAGGAGAATGAGAGGAGATCTCATAGAGGTATACAAATTTATGAGGAGTATAGACAGGGTGACCTCCAAGAGGACCAGAACCTTGGTGTAAGGTTTGGAGGCTTGCGTGCCTCAATGACCCGGAGGTCTACATCAGCTGGAGTCAGGGCTTTATGCTTTGGCTCTTGGTAGGGTCACCCATGCCAAACAGGTCAAAGGGTAGAGGTCAGATTAAGAGGTATCCACCAGTCCTCTAGTTCGGGGACTCAGCTCATGGCCAACAACCCTTATTGGTCAAAAAAAGTATTGTTACGGAAAAAGCAATGAAGAATCCTTCTACATCTGAGTGTGACGGTATTCCCAAGTCTCCACCCAAGACTTGCATGACTGCCGGTAGTGAAAAGCAAGGGGCAGACAAGATGAAGGAAGCCCTGGGCCTCCATTGTTGCCCTAAACCACCAGCATTGTAACAGGCAGCAGAGAGAGGGAGAGAGAGAGGGATAGGGTGAGCCCATGCTAACTTCTTCCACTCCGGTTGCGTAGACTAGAATTAGGGGTAATGGGTTTAGGGTGAAAGGTGACATATTCAAGACGACGAGAAGGGGAAACGTTTTCGTTCAGAGGGTGGTTTGAGTGTGCCAGCAGAAGTGGGTGTTGCAGATTCAATTGTAACGTTTAAGGGAAGTTTGGATGGCTACATTGTTGAGAGCGATGTGGTCCAAGTAGAAGCAGATTACAGGCTGGGTGGACCAAAGTGCCTGGCCCTACACTTGAATAGTTCTAGCACACAAGACAAGCCAGTTCCGAAGTGAAAACAAACTTCTTCTCCCAGAGGAGAGGTGGGTCTTTGAAGGTCTCCAGATCGGAGGATGCTCAGTTATCAAATGCAGTCGCAACACAGGGAGTGTTGTGGCTGACGTAACACCTTTCGGTGCCAGTGATCCTGCCACTGTCCGCTTGCGGCTTCTACTCGCGACCGTGTGGTGCTCCGGTTTCCTTCCGCGTTCCAAAGGCTTACAGATTTGGGTCCACTAGCTGCGGACCTGCGCTGGAAGCACGGTGAAAACTCCCGGGCTGTCCACAGCGCATCCTCGGACTGCGCTGGTCGTTGATGCAAATGACGCATTTCTCTGAGTGCTTCGATAATTCGACGCACATGTGACAAATAAAACTAATCTTCAACTTTAAAAATATTCTTTATCAGATGAATAGCTTTCTGGATAGTGAGGGATAAGGGGATGGTGACGTGAGCGTCCTTTTGGGGTTAGCACATACGCGAAGTCCCTTCAACCCATCTTCAGATCTGAGTATGGACTGTAGTTTAAATTTTAAATGTATCTCTGGACAATGGGTTCCCAAAAGTTGTGAACCACAGTTCCTTGGAAGGCCAGACAATGCCAACTTAAAATCACTTTGCTTGTCTGGAGTGTGGGTGAGAAGAAAGAGGTGTGAAAGTTGTATGTAATTCAAAGGAAGCACTATAGATACATCATAAATTTAGAATTGTCCTTTGATCTTTGGCATACAACATGTCATGTAATGTTGGGCCGAGCAGGCCTCTCCCTCAGAAAGGGTCTCAATGTGATGCCTGGTGAATCTTATTTTGTGGAACAGAAGACCACTTCACATCTACCAGCTGCATCTCTCAGTGACTTTGTCCACATTACAACAGGTGGTAAACGGTGCTGAGGTAGAAGATGTGCCACTGTAATGTTGAAAGGAGGAACAAGTGTGCGGGCCCGATTCATCCTCCTACGCCTATCACTTACATTCTTAAATAGCTCTCCTCGTAGTGTTGAAGGGTAATGATACTGAGAAAGGCCAAAACGTTGGAAAATTCATCCACAAACATCTCCCAGTCAACACAGATAACATGAGTCACTATTTACACCACAGCCAGACAGTGCTCACCCTACACGTAGACTGAGCAGATTGTCTTTCATTTCTATCAGCCCGGTAATGGCGCGAGACAAGGACACCAGCCTCTCTGACTCAACTCAGCAAACAATCTCCAAGAAGCCGGCGGACACCAGGGGTGGACCTGAAGGGGCAAAGTTTCCGGGGTGGGGTGGAGGGGGAGGAAGGTTGTTTAGTGATCCCCCCCCCCCCCCGAGCACACTGTCTTTAAACTTCCCCACTGCAGCCTTTAAAGCATGTCTTCTGGTGTTTGACATTTCTACTCTGGGGAAATGAGTCTTAAGACTCTCAACTCCATCAGATCTCTCCTCAGCCTCCACGTAAGGGCTCCCAACCCATTTTATACCATTAACCAAGGGGTTAGTGGACCTCAGATTGGGAATCTCTGGCGTGAGGTTCAACTTTTCTTTCCGTTTTGTACCCTCTAGTCCATGCAGCACCCTGGCAAATCTCTTCTGGACCCTCTCTGCAACTTTCGTATAATGCAGTGACCAGAACTGTACATGGAGAATATTTAACCTGTGCTTTGGAAGTGTGTAATGGGACAGTGTAAAGGGAGCTTCACTCTGTATCTAACCTGTGCTGTCCCTGTCCTGGGAGTGTGTGATGGGAAAGTGTAGAGGGAGCTTCACTCTGTATCTAACCCATGCTGTCCCTGTCCTGGGAGTGTGTGATGGGAAAGTGTAGAGGGAGCTTCACTCTGTATCTAACCCGTGCTGTCCCTGTCCTGGGAGTGTGTGAAGGGACAGTGCAAAGGGAGCTTCACTCTGTATCTAACCTGTGCTGTCCCTGTCCTGGGAGTGTGTGGTGGGACAGTGCAAAGGGAGCTTCACTCTGTATCTAACCCGTGCTGTCCCTGTCCTGGGAGTGTGTGATGGGACAGTGTAGAGGGAACTTCACTCTGTACCTAACCCACATTGACCCTGTCCTGGGAGTGTGTCCCTCCTCCCATATTTTTATTCTGGCATCTTCCCCTTCCTTCTCAGTCGTGAGGAAGGGTTTCGGCTCGAAACTCTTTTCCATAGATGCTGCCCGACCTGTTATGGATTTATATTTAGTGTGTTTATTGTTATTGTGTTTTTAATCTGTTGTGGTTTTCTTGTGCTGCATCAGCTCTGGAGTAAGAACTATTCCGCCCTCCTTTCATTTGTGCAGGAAATGACATTAAACAGTCTCAAATCTAGAGAAATGCAATATCTGGGATGGCCTGTTGCAACTCTTGGTCACGAGTGAAACTCAGAGCCAGCTCTCCCACAGACAGTGACTACGCTAATGCAGTTGTGATAACTGATTAAAATGTTTTATAATGGCCTCACCCTTACGACCGACCCCCAGCCAATGAAGGCAAACGTGCCTTATGCCATCGTTGCCACCTCTACCACCTTGCTGTATGCAAGCTGGGCATTGCTTTACCACAGTGAGGGCACCTCAGTCCATCACGGGTCCATCTCAGTCCATCACTGGTAAAGCCCTCCCCACCACTGATCACATCGACACAGTGCGCTGCCACAGGAAAGCAGATCTCCCTCAGAACTGCCCCGTCAGACCCTCCCAGGGCAGGGACAGTTGGGGTTAGATACAGGGTAGACCTCCCTCTGAACTGTCGTGTCAAACCCTCCCTCCCAGGGCAGGAGCACAAGGAACTCGATACCGACTAAATCAACACGTACAACAAGCTGGTGGAACTCAGCAGGTCAGGCCAGCATCTGTGGAAACGAGCAGTCGACGTCTCGGCCCGAAAAGTTGACTGCTCGTTTCCACGGATGCTGTCCGACCTGCTGAGGTCCTCCAGCTTGTTGTACCTGTTGATTTGACCCCAGCAGCTGCAGTGTACTTTGTGAAACTGTCTCCATGTCAGCCTGTCTCATTGGTTTGCAGGACACAGCAGCCCGACTCACGAAAATGAGAGTCCATCGCACGAGAGGGGAAGGCTGAATGTCGGAGGGGCTCGGCAAGTCAGGCAGCACCTACAGAGGGGAACAAATGGTCAATTTTTTGGGCTGAGGCCTTTCATCAGGACTGGAAGGGAAGGGGGGAGGAGGGGAGGGAGAACAAGCTGTCAGGTGAACCCAGGTGAGGGGGAAGGAGGGCAGACGGGGAAGAGGGAGGAAAAGCAAGAAGCCGTGAGGTGACGGGTTGATAGGGCGACGGGCTGAGGAAGGGGGGGATCTGATTGGAGAGGAGTCCCTGTCCTCTGCAGTAGCAGCCAGAGCTCCCAGCTCCTCTGGGCCCTGCACAAATCCCAAACTAATCCCACAGGGAAACCACAGCATGCAATGCACAAATAAACACCACTGCGTCTGCAGGAACAGAGCCACCGAGAGCAAACGTGCACATCGCGCTAATGTGGAACTCCCATTCGCACAGACACCGCCGCAATTGAACATGTGCTGATCCCAGTCTCTCACACACACACTCCCACACCCACAGAGGGTGCAGCTTTCTCTCCGGAATTGGCAAGGAACAGCCACAGAGCGCTTGGAATGTCATGACAGGAGTATCCAAATATTTTTCAACTGATTATTCCCGACTATAGCTGAGTGGATGATGTAATGCACGAGCAGGGGCAGCGGTCAATCAGAAGCTTCCTGGAGGAGGAGCTTGCAGATTCCATTCCCGGCTTTTGCCCGCCACCGCCCGGTCCCACCCTCCTCCCCCCAGGATTGCCATGCTCTTACAGCTCGTCCCCCCCATTCCCAGCAGCCATGCGGCCGGGTCCCAAGCTCTGCAATGCCCATCCCCAAATCTCTCCCCCCCCACCCCGAAACCCGCTGAGGGTTGGCAATGTGAACTGGCACAAGTTGAAGTTCAAAGTAAATTTGTTATCCAGGGGCCAAAGGCGTCGCCATAAACGGCCCCTGCGATTGAGTTTCTTGCGGGCATTCATAGCAGATCAAGGGAATACAGTAGAATTCACTGATAAACTACAATCAAGACTGACTGACTTGGTTCTAGACTGACAACCAAGATTGCCAGTGTTAATCGTAAAGGCAAGAGAGGCAGCGGATTTTGGAAATCCTGAGACACACACACACGCACGCACACACGCACACACGCACGCACACCCCCCCGGAGGAACTCAGCAGGCCGGGGAGCACCTATGGAAATGAATTAACAATCGATTTTTCAGGCCGAGACCCTTCTTCAGGACTGGGAGCCGGGGGTGGGATGGGAAATGACTGAATTAGAAAGTGGATGGAGGGGATGGAGGGTAGCTGGAAGGCGATAGGTGAAGCCAGGTGGGTGGGAAGGGTCAAGGGCTGGAGAGTTAAGAATCTGATAGGAGAGGAGAGAGGACTCCAGGAGAAAGGGAAGAAGGAGGGGACCCAGGGGGAGGTGATAGGCAATTGAGACGAGGTAAAAGGTCAGAGTGGGGAATAGATTGGGGGGGGGAAATTTGTTCATCAGAAAAGGAGAAATCGATGTTCATGCCATCAGGTTGGAGGCTATCCTGATGGAATACGAGGTGTTGCTCCTCCACCCTGAGGGGGGCCTAATCTTGGCACAAGAGGAGGCCGTGGATCGACATGTCGGAACGGGAATGGGAATCAGAATGCTTGGCCACCAGGAAGTCCCCCTCGCGGCAAAAGGAGTGGAGGCGCTCGGCGAAGCCGTCGGCCAGTATCCGATGAAGCTGAGAGAAAAGAACGAACGCCGAAGGCAGAAGCTGTTGTTTCGATCCCACTCTGTTCATGGGGCAGGCGCCATGCCATGCCCCAGCACGTGAGAATAGCAAAGCAACTTACAACAGCCAATTGACTCACCGCTACGGGCAAGCCCCAGGCAGTCTCGGCAGGGGCATACAAACTTCACGCGAGGGCACCAGAGTTCAGGATGCAAACCAGGTTGCTGGAGTTACAAGATATCAGCTCCACTGTAGGGTCACAGCAAGGAAACAGGCCCTTTGGCCCATCTAGTCCATGCCCAACTATTACTCTGCCTGGTCCCATTCACGCACCTATCCAAACTCCTCCTAAACGTCGGTCGAACCTGCGTCCACTGGCAGCTCACTGCACACGCTCACCAGCTTCCCCGCTCTTTAGCCTCGGCTGTGATCACACTCCGCAGCTTTGGCGGTCTCAGCCTCGTCGACTGCACGTCTTTCATCCTCCGCTACGCCCAGCACCTTTGTTAACGCTCCGATAAAATGCGCTGGGTGGGGTGGGGGTGGGACATGGATAGGAAGGAAACAGACAGGCCGAGCAGCCTGCTGGGTTGCAATTCACGCACAAGGCAAGTCTTTTCCTTAAGTCCATCACCCCTGCTGGGGCAAAGGCCGCTAATAGCAGCTAACCAGAATCCTCAGTCCTGGGCCAGTCTTTAAAAAACTTTTTAAATATATATTTTACTTCTTACTGTAATTTACAGTCTTATTACAGTAATTCACATCTTTTCTCTATTATTATGTTTTGTAATGTACTGCTGCCACAAAACAGCAAATCTCTTGCCCCAGGCCAGTGATATTGAACCTGATTCTGATTTTCCCAGGTGTATAGGAGCAGAATTAGGCCATTCAGCCCATCGAGTCTGCTCCAGCACTCCATCATGGGATCAAACCCCATACACCTGCCTTCTTGCCATTTCCTTCGATGTCCTGACTGATCAGTAAATGATCATCTTCCGCCTTAAATATACCCACGGACTTGGATTCCACTGCAGTCTGGTGCAGACCATTCCACAGATTCAATACGCTCTGGCTATAAAAAAAGGCCCTCCTTACCTCTGGTCTAAAAAGGTCACCCCCTCAGTTTTGAGGCTGTGCCCTCTAGTTCTGGATACCCCCCACCATAGGAAACATCCTCTCCACACCCACCCTATCTAGTCCTTTCAACATTTGGTAGGTTTCAATGAGATCCCCCACACATTCTTCTGAATTCCAGTGAGTACAGGCCCAAAGCTGCCAAACACTCCTCATATGTTAACCCCCTCATTGCCGGTATCATTCCTTGAGCCTCCTCCAAACTCTCTCCAGTGACAATACATCCCTCCTGTGATATGGGCTTCATCTTCCTCTCCCGGGCAGGAGGCCTTTGGAGCTTCTGCTGGCGTTTCTCTAGCTCTGGGCTTTTATGCGACGGGTTTGCCAGCCCCAAGCCCCACCCTCCTCCTTTCGTAGCCGGGCTTGGGGCTGTCCGGGGCAGAGTTCAAGATATGTGCCCCTCTGGTCTTGATTCCCCATCCTGAAGCGCGATGCCAGTTCAGCCTCACTAGCAACCGTAAACCATTTATAAGCAGAGCCGGGATGTAGCAGCACTTGTGTCCAGCCTTTCAGAATCAGGTTTAAAATCACCAGCATACGTTTTGAAATTTGTTGTCTTTCCAGCACCAGTAATAATAGGGAAAAAATACTGAATTACAGTATATATTAAATAAAATTTAAAAAAATAAAGTCTGTCCTGAGCCTCATAGGCTTATCAGGCTGGTGCTTATACTGGTTTCCATGGCAACTACCCTCCCCCCCCACCATAGGATGCCAGTCTATCACGAGGTTATCCCCCAGCATTTTGCCGGTACCCATTTTCAGCTGGGCGGACTGGAGCAGTGTGTGGTTAAGTGCCTCACTCAAGGACACAACACACTGCCCCGGCCGGGGCTCGAAATCACAACCTTCAGATCACTAGTCCAATGCCTTAACCACTTGGCCACGCGCTTCATATATCAAATAAAAGGTGCAAAAATAGAAATAAAAAAGTAGTGAGGTAGTGTTCATGAGTTCAGTGTCCATTCAGAAATCAGATGGCAGAGGGAAAGAAGCTGTTCCTGAATCACTTCGGGCTTCTGTACCTCCTTCCCGATGGTAACAATGAGAAGAGGGCATTGTCCTGGGTGGTGGGGGTCCTTAATGATGGACGTTGCCTTTCTGAGGCACCGGTCCTTGAAGGTGTCCTGGATACGATGGAGGCTAGCACCCAAGATGGGGCTGACTCGAGTTTGCAACTCTCTGCAGATTGCTTCGATCCTGTGCTGTAGCTTCCTGCCCCCCACCATACCAGCCCCAGACTGCTCCCCTCAGTACATCTGTAAAGATTTGCGAGTGTCTTTGGTGACATCCCAAATCTCTTCAAATGCCTAATGAAATACAGCCGCTGTCTTGCCTTCTTTGTAGCTGCACCAATACACTGGGCCCAGGTTAGATCCTCAGAGATGGTTACATCTGAATCCGAAACCCAGAACACACCCTCTTCTCATTGCTACTGTCAGGGAGGAGGTACAGGAGCCAGAGGACACACACTCAACAATTCAGGAACAACTGCTTCCCCTCTGCCATCTGATTTCTGAACGACGTCGAACCCATGAACACTTCCTCACTACTGCTCCCTTGCATTATTTAATTATCTTTATGACTTACAGTAATTTTATCCCCCAGGGTGACGGGGTGGAGATACGTCTCTACCAGAGGTGTAAGGTGCTCCTTCCCTCCGCTGGCCTGCAGCTCACCCTTAGGCAAGGTGTAGTACCCCCCCCCCCCACCAAATCAGGGTCACGTGGATGGTCGTATGAGCAGCCGGTGCAGATCACAATTCCTGGTTATGCAACCACTGACACCAGGCAGACAATCTCTGAAGAGTACTGATAATGGCTGGGGCAGGGTCACTCGTCTCGGAAAGACACTGCCCAGAAGACGACAATGGCAAACCACTTCAGCAGAAAAAAATTTGCCCAGAACAATCACGGAAAGATCATGATCGCCCACATCGTACGGCACGGCACGGCACATAACAAACAAACAAGTAAATTTTTGCCTTTTGCACTGCAACGTAGCCTCAAAACAACACATTTCACAGCAGATGCCAGTGATAATTGACCTGATCCTGAATTTTCAACGCAGTAGTTTCTTATCAGCGGTAGCACGACTTAACATTTCAATTTCTGACGAACGCAGTTAGCAAAACTGAAAGGGTATGAACATTGGGTCATTAAGCTAAATCCCAGGAACATAATCAAGGTGCCACAACAGAACAGCACAAGAAACCATTTAAATCTTATACCAGACACTTGCGCAAAACACCCCTTAAAGTAGCTATGAGGGGTTCCAGCCCCTCAGCCTGGAGGGGAGCACTCTGTCAGCCCTGATCAGCGAGGGTGAGAGATGGGTGGGGAATAAATGCTGGAAAGGGGTCGCGATTTCCTGGAACGTTTGGGAAGGGATCACCAACTTTGGTGAGGAAGGAAAAAGGTCAAACGAGGACCCTACCAGGACTCTTGGGGTCAGTGGGGAAGGAGAGCAAGGAGCAGGAGCCTGGACCACCAGGGGAAGTCTTGCTCCTCCACTCCGCACACAAGCACCTGGGCCAAGCTGAGGTGCCCAGGTCAGGGATTACAGGTATGAGGAGGCCAGCGCAGAACAATGCCCAGCTTGTGCTGCTCCTAATTACACCCATCACTGCATGAGCAGCTGACACAAATTTCTTAAAGGCTGCGCGTCTTGTACTGGCCTTGGACAACTTTTGTTTTTAAAAATGGCGCAGGAGCAGAATTAGGCCACTCAGCCCATGAAGTCTGCTGTACAGTTCCACCACGACTGTACTGTTCCCTCTCATTCTCCTGCCTCCCCCCCCCCCCCCCATAAGCTTTGACAGCCTGGCTAATCAAGAACCTGTCAGCCTCCGCTTTAGTGACTTGGCCTCCATTGCTGTCGGTGGCAATGAATTCCACAGATTCCGCCCTCTGGCTAAAGAAATTCTTCCTCATCTCCGTTCCCAAAGGGATGTACTTCCCTTCCGAGGCTGTACCCTCTGCCCCTAGACCCTCCATCTACTGGGAGCATCCTCCGGATGCCCACTCTATCAATGTTCGAAAGGTTTCAATGAAATCAACCACCCCCCCTCCCAACTCCAGTGAGCCCAGAGGTTAACCCCTTCATCCCTGGGATCATTCTCATTAGCCTTCCCTGGACCCTTTCCAAGACCAGCACATTCCTTCTTAGATAACATCACCTTTTAACGGGGGGGGGGGGGGGGGGGGGGTGTTGGCTCTAATTACGAGGGGGATATTTTCAGATAACATTCTATATTTCTTTCCAGTTATAGATTAAGCAATGGAACAGCAGTTGTAGATTCTGGACAACTTGATCCCGGGGTACATGGGAACAGGGCGGTGTAACCTCCCTTATTTGGGATACAGTGCAGAATAGGCCCCTCCGGCCCCAGTAACCCGCCCCCCCAACAAGTTACGGGACAATTTGAAATGAGCAATTAAGCTACGAAACAATACGTTTTCTTTCAGACTGTGGGAGGAAACCAGAGCACTTGGAGGAAACACAGGCATTCCAAAGGGAGGTCGTACAGACGACTTACAGAGGACGCCAGGTTTGAACTCTCAACTCTGACTGCCCCCCCCTCCCCTCACCACCACCGAGCTACAAAAGCGTTGCGCCATTCTAAGCGAGCCTGTCTGTCTGAAGAACTGGTGCCCCCACCATTGTATGGAACAGCCAGACTTCAGAGATTCCCTGTGCCCCTCCCCTCCACGAAAACAGTGGAGGTGTGAAGCCTCCTGCAGTCGACCAGCCCCCAGATACTTAACGCTGGGGTTCAGAGTCCAAAGCACCGGAGGTGGACCCAGAGAGGGGTCCAAATGCCCATTTGGGACCCCAGCCCGGGAGGATTCGCGTACACACACACGCCCCTCGCTCTGAGACAGGGGTCGCGCCTGTGGTCCACAGGGATTTTATCTCGCCAGATCTGGGGAAGGGGCTTTGAATACGGGACCCTCTCCGGCAACAGAACGGAGGGAGGGAGGTGAGACTGCGAGGATCTGGGAATGTCTGCGGTGGTGGGGTGGAGAGGAAGACGGGGGTGGTTGGGAATAAGGGGCGAATTTTGCCTGGACAACGGGCGCAGATAATTCAGTCAAAACCCAGCATAAGTGAACCACTCGAGATTTGAACAGAGCGCCTGAGTTGAGGGACCCCAGGCGGTTAAGCGGGAGGGCATTAGGACCGAGCGGCGTTACTCACTGTTGTCATGCTTCACACCGTCGAATCGGTTCACTTCTTTGGCGTAGTAGTCCGCTGGGGTCTCAGCGTCCGGCTGCTCCCACCTGTCCGCTCGCAGCTCCATGGTGGAGTTGTACAGGGCCAGCACCTCGTTCGTGACCGTTACCTGCTCGACCTTCGGGGTGCTGGTGAGCTTGAGCTTGCTCAGGATCTGACCCCGGATGGCCTCGATTCTCTTCTTGCGAATCTGCTCCATGTCAATCGTCTTGCATGTGGAAAGGGAGAAGATCACAGGGAAGGAGTCGAACAGTAGGACGAGACTGAGCAGGACCCGGAGCTGCATCCTCGCCCGGGATATTGCGGATGGTACTAACAAGGGGAGCCGCTCTTTCACTCGGTGGCCGGCTGTGTTAATCGCATTTAACAGCAGCAATAACGCTGTCAGCACCGGCAGAGCCCGGAGTTGTCTGTAAAGTTCAGTAAGTGCAATGAAAACTTTTTTCTGCCGCTCACACGCCCGGTCGAACTGCTCGCCGATCCCGGCACAGGATTCTGTCAGTCTGCCGGCGTCTTGAAGGAAGCGTCATTTAGCACCCGTCTGCTGCTCCTCTGGGAGTGCTGGGTTCGGCAGAGAATTCCTCCCCGGGTCTTTGAAGGTTGGAGACTTGGTGTTGGAGAATTTATAAACCGGCAGTCGGCGCTCCTCCCCCAGGAAATGGGTGGGTACTCATATGCTGTGGCCATCAGTTGTCTGTACAAATCATTTCCTTTCAGACCTGAGAGAGAAAAAAAGAGAGAGAAAAAAACACACGCGAGGCTGGAAACCGAGCGGGCGACTTGCATCGCTGTAGCGCCCGCAGTCAACTGAAACCTTGCTCCGGAGGGCACCAAGGTCCTTGAAAGGAAAGGCGTGCACCCTCCCCACCAGTGAGCACATCTGCGAGAAGCGCCGTCCCAGGAAAGCGGCATCCATCATCAGGGACCCCCGCCACCACCCAGGACATGCCCTCAGGACTCACACCACCAGGTTCCAGAACAGTTACTACCCCTCAACCATAAGGCTCTTGAACCAGAGGGGATAACTCCACTCAACTTCCCTTGTCCCATCACTGAACTGTGCCCACAATCGGTGGACTCACTTTCAAGGGCTCTACATCTCATGCTATCAATGCTTATTGCATGCTTATTGATTGATTGTTGGATTTTTATTTGTAAAAATAAAACCTGAGGTACAGGCATAGCTGAACACACTCATTTCTCAATCACTAGGAGCTTTCAGACTATTCCGGTAGTGTTTAGTATTGAGGCTTTCTGGAGATTGACATAAATTTTACTGCATAGGCCTAATTGTTTAATGTTATTGTGTAGAAACTGCGGGATGATACCGGTTGTAGATATTACTATCGGGACAATGTATCTATCCCGTTCATGTTCCATAGTCTTTCAATTTCCTCCTTTTATTTCAGCACGTTTCTGGTGTTCTGTATGATATGTGTGTTTGGAGTATCTTGGGGGGACCACGCGATGTTCTGAGGTGGCGCAGTAGCATATTGGTGAGCACGACGCTTCACAGTGCAGGCGACCCCAGTTCTCCCCGCAACCATGTGGGTTTCATCCAGTGCTCCAGTTTCCTCCCACAGTCCAAAGAGGCACCAGTTAATCAGTCATTCTAGGGTTAAGTCGGGGGTTCCTGGGTGGCACGTTTTGGGCCTATTCCATGCTGCAAATCAATAAATTAATTAACTAAATTAACCCGTAATATTATATCCCTCCAGTTATTACAGATTGTCCTATCTGTCATAAAGATCAGTCATAATAATTTAATATCAAAGTGCATATACGGTCCTGTGTCTCAGGCAAGCCAGGTTTTTTATCTGGTTTCTGATGGTGTGGCCTCCGCAGAGGCCTGATCTCAACGTCACGACAGAAGCCAGCGAGACAGCCAAAGTCTGCAGAGGAACTGTGGCAAATTCCCAAGGTGCTTGGACAACCTACTAGCCGATTTTCTTATAAAACTGCATGACAGTGTACCTCAGTGAATTGATACATTTTTTAAGGACAAAAGAGTGGTCACACCAAGTATTCTTTTGATTTAGGAGTTTTTTTTACTGCGTTCCTGTTCTTTACAGTAATTTTCTGATATTTAGAAACTTTTCATTAGTTTTGAAAGGATCTTCACTTTACAGAAATTTTTCAGTTGCACCTTAGACTTTTGCGCGGTACTGTCTGTCACCTGTCTGTGGCACCGTTGGGGCACACAGGCACCAGCACACTCTGGCGCATTTAAGCAGCTGCCACAACTAATCAAAGATTCATGGAAATGGTCAAGAAGCTATAAGAAATCAAACTACCATTCAACTGAGTAACAAATTATGTCTTCAAGTGAAATACAGAACAGATTAGATCACTGCCAAAACTACTACAGCACCATAAAACTGTGCATTAGTTCCTAATAGTTATCGACAGAGGAATTCATCCAGTGACAGTTGGCATGTTCTTTCTTGATGAACAAAACCAGGGCAGACCCCAAGGGCAGATGATAGACTGTCTTTTTCCAGTGCTATCGATGATTGCTTCCTCCAAATCTTCATTGTCATTGTAATATTCAAGACGGTTGTCGATGCCATCAAATTCTTCATAGTTCCTAACTTGTTGAAGTCATGAAGTTGTTTTGTTTTCACTGCCGGCTGTTTCTGGCATCCCCAGCCCCGAACGCTTGAAACCGCAGTGAGCAAAACAGCTCTGAATTGTCTTGCTGATTATTTCTTGCCAACTATCAGTGGCAGATTTTTCCTTCTCCTAGATGAGCTGCTAAGCGCGGCTGACAGGCCCCATCTGTCGGAAGCGACTGGTCTTAAAGCGCCAGTGACCAGCCCCCTCTGTCAGTAGAAACACTTCCACTGGCTCCGTAGCCCAGGAGCTGGTTTGGTTGTCAGAGGACGTTTGAGACGCACGCCATTGGGAGCACTTAAAAGGCAGAGGGAGCTTGTCCCCTCAATTAGTGCCAATGTTAAGGAACCTTAAGAAACTGTGATTTCAAAGCTCCACTGCCTTGCGGCTGTACCGACTGATGGGTAGGTTTTAGGAGTAAACCTCCAGCTGCATGTGGCTGCTGAGCTCCGAGCCTGCTAATACGATACTGAGGCTTCGGGACTGCTCCAGAGTTCAGATCTACGGACTTACTTCAGCTTGCAATCTTATTCATCACTTTTGTCATTTGCGTGATTTGTTTTTTTTTCTTTCTCTATGCATCGGGTGTTGGTCTTCATTTGATTTTTTTTAAACTGGGTTCTTTCGGGTTTCTTGTTTTGCAGCTGCCTGTAAGAGTTCCCACATTCATACACATTCCACGTTGATACGTTCTCCGACAATAAATGCACTTTGAAATCCTTTGGAACATCCGGAGCTGGAGTCCCCATGGCAGTCCTGTGTTGGCAACTCCCGCAACACCGCTGGTGCCAAACTGCGTCAGTCTCTGCCGTTCCTTTGGGTTCATCAGCTGCGTGGAGAGGGGGAGCCTGCTGCAAGAGAGACAGTTTACCCTCCATACCCTACTGTCCTGGCTTCCATATCTAGATAGCTGGGACGCAATATCCGTGGTTGACCCCGACTATTGGAGGCCTCATCGGTGACAAAAATCTCTGCTTTTTGAACACAAATGCACGTAACTGACGCTTTTTCAAAAACTGCTCGCTCTGAGCACGGTGCAGTGTCCAATGGTCAGTTAGGTGGGGACCTAGTCTGGGTGGGGGAGTGTGCGGGTGGGTCAGGCTTACTCTTGGGCCTGGCCAAGACAGCCATTCCAGGTCGCAGACCACCCGAGCCGACTGCCTGCCCCTCTTCCAGGGTACGTTCATGTCTGCGGGTCCTTAGAGAGGGAGCAGGTGGCCATTATGGGTACAGTGAGTGATTTCCGGGAATGGCGCCCACAGTAATAACTGTGTTTTAATTTTAATCCGCAAGCTGTACTGTAACCCCTGACCTTCGTATGTCTTCTGTATCTGGATAAAGTTTAGTACGTTTTATAAAAACACAACGGCCACACAAGTGCCCCCGACTGACACTGGGTTAGAAGTTGCTCGACAACAGTCCCCTGTCCCAATTAAGCAGCAGTGTGTCCCAAATAAACAAAGGGAATCCCGGCTCTTTTCTTGATTCGTTTTTGTTGTTTAATAGTTGTCCCAGATAAGCAGCTGTCCCGATTTAACCAATGTCCCAATTAATGGGAATCCAATGCAGTATCCTGGGAGTTATTTACTTGTAGGTATTCATAGTAACTACAATAGAATGAACGAGAAAGCATTCTTCTAGGGTGCATCACAACCTGGTATGGAGGTAGTCCTGTCCAAGACCAGAAGAAGCTGCAGAAGCTCGTGAACATAGCCCAGCACATCACACAAACCAATCTTCCATCCTTGGACTCACTTTACACCGCACGCTGTCGGAGCAGTGCTGCCAGGATAATCAAGGACACGACCCACCCAGCCAACACACTTTTTGTCCCTCTTCCCTCCGGGAGAAGGTTCAGGAGCTTGAAGACTCGTACAGCCAGATTTGGGAACAGCTTCTTTCTAACTGTGATAAGACTGCTGAACGGATCCTGACCCGGATCTGGGCCATACCTTCCATTTCATCCGCTTCAATTCTCTTCAATTCTTCTTGCATCCAATGGAGAATTCTGGGGGACGGAGGCTGGAACATCCCAGGATCGGCTCCGGAGTTGCCGGTTGATGGCGGTTGCTGACATTAGCAGGGCTGACCGATACCCTCCAACAGCTGCCTGGGTCTGGCCGGGCTGACTGTGGATCTCCTCAGGGCTTCCTTGGACACACAGGTCCTGCACTAAAGTCAGACTGTGGGGAGAAGCTCCTCACATAGTGTGGGGTAGAAAGCATCCCTCTGCCTACCAAGGGCAATGCCAGGTTTTTCTGAAACTGGCACCTGGTCTCCCTCCTCTGCGCAGAGCGCGAGACGTTTATTTGGGCCCAGTCCACCACCTGGGCCCAGGTGAGCCACCCTGACCAGCTCCACAGACCAATCACGTCCCAGAGGACTGATCCGTTGGTCGCCCGTCTCTCCTTTGACACGGAAGGGCTTCCACCATTGCAGGACCACAAAACAGCTTCTTCCTCCTCTCTTATGTCCACCTTTTCTTTTCAAGGTGGCTGGAGTTCTGTCAGAGTCTGTGATCTGCAGTCCAAACTATGGTGGGCCTTCGGTCCTGCCTCCACCCTCTCTCCCTACTCCCCACTCTCCCCCTACCCCCATTCTCCCCCTCTCCCCAACACTTTCCGTCCTATCCCTCCTCCTCTCTCCCTCCTCTACCCCCACCCTCCCCCATCTTTCCCCAACCTTCCCACCTGCTTCTCTTCCCATAGATGCTGACTGACCTGCTGAACATTTCCAAAACGTTTGTCTTTGTCGTGAGCAATAGTTCAGAAAGCAGTGCACAGTAGTTTATTTGTCAACGTGGAGCGGACAGTGAGTTTGTCAATCTGGCGGGAGAAAAGGATGTTGGGAATGGCAAGGGTGCAGCGTCATGGGAGGGGTGTGGGACAGATGGCAGAGAAGGAGTGCCTGGGGCAGGGGGTGGTGTGGGCAAAGTCATTTGATTCCAAACAATTGGTTTATTGATCATTATATAATGTCTCTCTGGTGCTTCCCGCTCCCTCCCCCTTTTCCCAGCCACGATTCCCCTCTCCCTGCCCCCTTCCCACTCTCAGTCCACAATAGAGACCCAGATCAGAATCAGGTTTATCATCACTCACATATGTCATGAAGTTTGTTTTCTTCGTGGCAGCAGCACAGTGCAATACATAAAATTACTACAGCATTGTGTAAAAAGTCTTAGACACCCTAACTATATATACAGTATTTTCCTAAAACTTTTGCAAAGTACAAATATGGGTTATGATGAGCTGTGTTACAAACAGGGCTGTAATAATGCAGAGGGATGTTGTAAACTGGGACTGTAATAGCTTAGTAGAAATTGAAAATAATAGTTTGTAATGCATTGTGAATCAGAATCAGGTTTAATATCACAGGCATATGTCATGAAACTTGGTTTGCAGCAGCAGTACATTGCAAAACATGATAAAAACTGTAAATTACAGTAAATACATATAGTTAAATTAAATAAGTAGTGCAAAAATAGAAATAATAAAAAAGCGAGGTAGAGTTCATGGTTTCAATGTCCGCTCAGAAATCAGAAGAAGCTGTTCCTGAATCATTGAGTGTGTGCCTTCAGGTTCCTGATGGTAGTAATGAGAAGGGGGCATGTCCTGGGTGGTGGGGTTTGACCCTTAATGATGGATCAGCGTCATGAGAAGCCATGGAAACTGGTATGAGCAGCTGGTGCAGATCAAAAGTCCTGGTGATGCAACCACTGATTCCAGGCAGACAATCTCTGAAGAGTATTGATAATGACTGGGGGGGGGGGGGGGGGGGGGGGGGGGGGGGGGTCACCCGTCTTGTAAAGACACTGCCCAGAAGAAGGCAATGGCAAACCGCTTCTGTAGAAAAATTGGCCAAGAACAATCATGGTCATGGATGAAACCATGATTGGCCACGTTGTACAACATGGCACATAATGATGATGTCATATGACACACATAATGATGATGTCATATGGCACAGCACATAATAAACAAATGAATCATAGGCATATCAGACACACACCATGCATAAATTAATTTATAAAAGAAACAACACAATTAGACCAAAAATAAGGAAGTAAAATCTATCGCTATGCAAAGTGGTCATAGTGTCCCTAAACCATAATGATTTGGACCCTGCAGGATGGTTTAAGAAGCAAATGATTGAAGGGAGGTGCAAAAGTCTTAAGCACCCTGGCTTCCTTATATCAGGGGTCCCCAACTTTTTTCATGCCATGGAGCCCAATTGTTATCCAAGGGGTGCATAGATCGCAGACTGGAACCCCTGATTTATTTGGTTTCAGAGGGTACGGCCTCTACAGATCCCCGATCTCAACATCGTCGAGGCTGTCTGGGATTACCCAGAGAGACAGAAGCAGATGAGACAGCCAAAGTCTGCAGAGGAACAGTGGCAAGTTCTCCAAGATGCTCAGAACCACCTACCAGCCGGTTTATAAATCTGCATGACAGTGTACCTCAGAGTACCGGTGAAATTTTAATAGTCACACCAAATAATTGATTTGGATTTTTACTGGTTGCTGTCCTTTATTGTAATTTTTTTGATATTTAGAAACTTTACATTTCATTTTTTTGAAAGGATCTTCACTCTACAGGTATTTTTTTACATGTACCTCAGACTTTTGAACGGTATGGTAGGTTAATCTGATGCTGTGGGATTTCGGGCTTCTGTACCTTCTGCCCCATGGAACTTGTCATAAAATGGTACAGGCAGGATGGTAGGGACGTGGAAGCCGTGCTTCCTGTACATAATACTGATGGTGGGAGGGATATACTGGTGATGTATTGGGCTCCAAGGGGACCACAAACTTGTCTTAGGGTTTGGAGGCTTGCATGCCTCAATGACCCGGAGAGCTATGTTGGCTGGAGTCAGGGCTTTACCCTCTGGCTCTGAGTAGGGTCGCCCATGCCAAACAGGTCAAAGGGTAGAGGCCAGACTAAGAGTGGTCCACTTGTCCTCCAGGTTCAAGGCTTCATATCAGAGTTCACAACCCTGACTGGTAAAACTGTTATGGAAATAGCAATGAACTTCTACATCGGAGTTTGACTGTATTCCTGAGTCTCCACCCGGGACTTGCAATGACTGACAGTGAAAACAGAGAGGATGCTACTGATAGGACGAAGGAAGCCCTGAACACCGCCAGAGATGGAGGACCCCCATTACTGCTCTAAACAGCAGCGGTGTACCAGGCAATGCTGCTGCTGTACTGCACTGAGTCCACTACACTCTGCAACACGCTCTGCATTGGAATTATGACCAATAGCCAGATCAAACACAAAAGGCTTTAGCAAGGCCTTTGACTACATCCCACATGAGAGGTTGGTCAAGAAAGTTCAGTTCAGTGGTATTCAAGATGAGATAGTAAATTGGGCCAGACCAGGGGTTCCCAAACTATGGATCAATGCCATTAAGCAAGGGGCCTGTGGACCCCAGATTGTGAACCCCTGAGTTAGACACTGGCTTTACTAGAGAAGTCAGAGAGGGTTGACTCTCTGACTGGAGGCCTGTAACAGAGTTGGGTCTGTTGTTGTTTGTCATCTGGATGATAATTTGGCAGATTTGCGCATGACACCAAGACTGGGGGTGTAGTGGACAGTGAGGGGGCTGTCATGGCTTGCAGAGGGATTTTTGACCAACTGGGAAAATGGAATTTAATGCAGACAAGAAAGAGGTGTTGCACTTTGATAGGACCAACCAGGGTAGGTCCTACACAGTGAACGGTAGGGCCCTGAGGAGTGTGGTAGAACAAAGAGACCTGGGAATACAGGCCCATAATTCATTAAAAGAGGTGTCACAGGTAAATAGGGTCGCAAAGAAAGCTTTTGGCACATTGGCCTTCGTAAATCAATGCATTGAGTACAGGAGGCGAGGTGTTATGTTGAAGTTGTGTTAGACATTGGTGAGACCTAATTTGGAGTATTGCGCGCAGTTTTGGTCACCTACCTACAGGAAAGCTGTCAATAAGATTCAAAGTGCGCAGAGAAAGTTAACAGGGAACTTGCCAGGGCTGGAGGACGAGGAAAGGTTGTAAACACAAAGTACACTGCAGATGCTGTGGTCAAATCAACACATAGAAACAAGCTGGATGAACTCAGCAGGTCAGGCAGCATCCGTTGAAACGAGCAGTCAACGTTTCAGGCCGAGACCTGAAGGGTCGTTTCAACCGATGCTGCCCGACCTGCTGAGTTCATCCAGCTTGCACGTACGTGAGGAAAGGTTGGATAGGTTAGGATTTTATTCCTTGGAATGTAGAAGATTGAGAAGCGATTTGATAGAGGTCTACAAAATTATGCATGGTATAGATAGGGTAAATGCAAGCAGGCTTTTTCTCCCCCACTGAGACTAGAACTAGAGGTCACGGGTTAAGGGGACCTTGAGGTGGAACTTCTTCACTCGGAGGGTGGAATGAGCAACAAGTGGAAGTGATGGATGCGGGTTTGATTTCAATGTTTAAAAGACATTTGGATAAGTACCATGCATGGGGAGGATATGGTCTCGTCTAGGTACTGGTCAGTGAGAATAGACAGACCAGATGGGCCAAAGGGCCTGTTTCTGTGCTGTAGTGATCGATGACGCTACGACATGAGGTGGGGTGACAGAATTTATCTTTCTTTTTATTCCTCTCCATGGATTTACTGGGCTCCTCCAGTATTTTTTGTGTGTTGCACAGGATTTCTCTGTTGCTTAATCGACCAACGATCATAAACACAGGAGATTCTGGAGACGCCTTCATTTCCAGTCCTGATGAAACCCTCCGCCCAGAATATCGCCTGACTATTCCTTTCCAGAGACGCTGCCTGACTTGCTGAGTTTCTCTAGTGTTTGTGTGCGTGCTGTTTAATGATCAAACTCGGAATTCTGAGGCCTGAAACCTAAATTTCACTGGCTCCTCATATTTCATTGAATACCGAAGTGTATTGATAGAGACCAGCTGGTTGACAGTGAAACCATCAGGCCTTTGTGGGTTACTGTACCCTGCTTACTCGAATATTTAAAGTTTCTTGCCTGTTGGGCTCACGAGGAAGGCTGAAAATTGCACAGCCTATGTCTCTGGCTCCACCTGGCTCTCGGCTGCCAGCACCCCCAGGCCGAGACCTTCCTTGCCACCGCTGGGCCCCTGGGCTCTCCAACCAGCTCTCAGACTCCATCTTCTCTCCCTCTACCTTCCCTGAACACCCCCAAACCTTTCCCATTCCTCTGAAATCACCAACTCTCCACCCCCCCCCCCCCCAGATCTTCGGCATTTCTTCTGACCTTCCTCTCTCTGGGGCAAAATGTTCTGACCAGCAAGGTCTTACCTTTGTCCCTCCTCGTGCCTGCACCTCGGTGAGTTCTGTGCCCTCCAGGATGGTGAAATCTTCTTCCATTGCCTCCATCTCCGAGCCCTCGTCTTTGGTAAGAAATCCCCCTCCCGTACCGATGATCCCTTCTCCTGCCTTCAACCCTCCTCCTCTTCTTGGACACCCCACTCTGGTTCTCTGCCTGCCCTGAATCTTTACATCTTGAACAAGCAATGAGACATCAACGTCTTGACTTCAGGGCTCCTCACTCGTCCTCGAACTTTACCCCCCTCTGAAAGCACTGCCTTCCACTCTCTCTGGACCAATCCCAACCTCACCATCAAACTCACAGACAAAGGGAGTGCTGTTAAGAAGTATCACATTGACCTCTATCTAGCTGAGGACAGGCAGCAACTCTCAGCCACCTTCTCATACCTACTGCATGAAGAGGACCCCGCTCGGGACTGTCAGAAAACTGTCTCCAACACTATCTCCGACCTCATCCATTCCAGAGAACTCCCATCCACTGTCCCCAAACTCATTGTTCCCTTACGCCACCCTGGTCACTTTTACCTCCAGCCCAAGATCCACAAACTGGACTCTCAGGGTAGGCCTGTTGCCTCTGCCCGCTCCTGCCCCACTGAACTCGTGTCCTCCTGGTTCAGTCCCTTCCCTACATCTGCAACACTGCACATGCTGTCGATCTCCTCAGTAACTTTTAGTTCCCTGGCACTGGCCACCTCATCTTCACCATGAACGTTCAGTGCCTATTCACTTCTGCCCCCCCACCATCAAAAAGACCTTAAAGCTCTCTGCCGCTTTCTCCACAAAAGAACCAACCAGTTGCCCTAAACTACACCTGCAATGCATCTCATGCTGTCGATCTTCTCAGTCACTTTCAATTCCCTTGCCTCATCTTCACCATCAATGTTCAGTGGTATCAAAAAAGCCTCAAATCTCTCCACTTCAAAACCACCCAATTCACCCTCCTCCGTCTGATAAAACTGGTTCTCGCCCTCAACAATTGTTTCCTCTGGTTCCTCCCACTACCTCCAGACTCGAAGGGTAGCCATGGGCCCCGGCTATGCCTGCCTTTTTGCTGGACACGTAGAACAGTCTCCCTGGTAATGCTCCCCAACCCTTCCTACGCTACATGGACGACTGTATATCGGTGCTGCTTCAAGCACCCGTGCTGAGCTCGTCGACTTTATCAACTTTGCCTTCAGCTTCTGCTCTGCTCTTAAGTTTGCTCGGTCCATTTCTGACATCTCCCTGCCCTTGCTCCATCTCTGGCAATAAAAAAAAACTGTCAACCGACATCTTTTCTAAACCTACTGACTGCCACAGCTATCTTGTCTATACCTTTTCCCACCCTGTCTCATGTAAAAATGCTATCCCCTTCACCTCCACTGCATCTGTTCCCAGGATGAGACTTTCCTTTCCAGGACATCGGAAATGTTCTCCTTCTTCAAAGATTGGGGCTTCCCTTCCTCCACTATCAACGCTGCCCCCACCCACATCTCCTCCATTTCCCAAACATCTGAGCTGACCCAATCATCCCACTGCCTTAATACGGAGTTCCACTTGTCCTCACCTACGACCCCATGAGCCTCTGCATTAAACCCATCATTCTCCGTAACCTCTGCCATCTCTAATGGGATCCTATCACCAAAAGCATCTTTAATTCCCCCCCCTCCCCACTCTCTGCTTTCTGTAGGGATCACTCCTTAGATCTGGGATCTTCTTGTCCTTGCATCCCTCCCTACCAGCTTTTACCTCTGCAAGTGGCTACACCTGCCCACTCACCTCCGTTCAGGTCATTCCCGGTGAGGCAGCACTTCACTGCAAAACAGTCGGGGATGTATACTGTATCCAGTGCCCTCCCCCATGCGGCCTCCTCTACGTTGGTGAGACACCGACTTAACTGGGGGGGGCCACTGCGTTGAGCAACTTTGCTCCATTTGCCAAAAGTGGATTTCTCATTTTAATTCCTATTCCACAGCCTCCTCTCGTGCCAAGATTAGGCCACTCTCGGGGTGGAGGGGGCAACATCTTATATTCCACCTGGGTAGTCTCCAACCTGACGGCATGAACATTGATTTCTCCTTCCAGTAAAAATCACTCTCCTATTCCCCACTCTAGCCTCTTACCTCTTCTCCTCACCAGCATATCACCTACCCCTGGTGCTCCTTCTCCTTCTTCCCTTTCTCAGATCAGATTCCTTCCTCTACCTGGCTTCACCACCCGACTTCCAGCTAGCCTCCTTCCCCTCCCTCCCACCTTTTCTTTTTTCTGGCGTCTTCCCACTTCCTTTTCAGTCCTGAGGAAGGGCCTCGGCCTGAAAACTCAACTCTTTATTCATTTCCACGGATGCTGCCTGACCGGCTGAGGTCCTCCAGCGTTTTGCGCGTGCTGCTTTGTATTCCCAGCATCCGCAGAATCTCTCCTTGCACTGAGGTTTGTGGCTCGTCCTGGTTCGTGGTGTGTGACTGCCCCCTAGTGCTTCCGTGGGGACTTGCTGCACCTGGTCTCTGAGTGTAAACATAGTCTGGGCCGGAACTTTTGACCGTGCAACACAGTATGATTGGTGATAGCAGATCAGTGCTGATGGAACTGATAACTGCAGGGATACAAACAGGAAATAATCTTATCATTTTTTTTTCAAGTTCTTTGCACAGAAGTAGGATCCTTTCCGGGAATCTCCCAGGAGAATGCTGGCCTTGGTGTTTTGTTTTTAGAAATGCAACCGTATTCACACAAACATTCAATGGTCTTTTCCTTTTTACTTACTTACTGCCCGTTACGCCTCTTGCGTTTGGGGCAGCGCGAAGGTCCTTCACCGTCATACACAGATATAGAAAGATTCTTCACCGCTGTTTCCATAACAACTTTGTTTTAGCAGTCAGGGTTGTTAGCCCTGAGCTGAACCCCCAGATCTAAAGGACTCTTAGCCTGGCCTCTACCCTTAGTCCTGCTTGGCATGGTTGACCCTACCAAGAGCCTAAGCTCAAGGCCTTGACTCCAGCCAACATAGATCCACGGGAGACCAATTGCAACTGTCCCACTTAGTTCAGACCAAAGGCCGCATTAGCTGGCTTTCTTTTGTCTCAGCGGGCTCCGAATTTGTAAACAGCAAGATCGGAAAGCTTTATGGAGATTTACTCAGTGGCCAAACACTGCCAGGAGTGATTAGGGCAGCTCAGCACTTTAATACCGGAACTGGAGACAACCGACAACTCTCAATGCCTACAGCATGCTTGTAACATCATTAAAGACCCATCCCATGCCGGACACCCTCTGTCCAATCTCCTGCCATCTGACAGGATCCAGAAACATCTTGGCCAAGACAGTAGAGAAACAGCTTCTTTCCGAGGGCTGCTGTGCAGCTGAATAATCCCACTCCCTGGCTTGCCAATGGCCTTTGAGTGGTATGGAGTGTTAACTTCTTTTAAACTAAGCCATACTGCATGCATTAGAAATATCTGGAGTAGTATTACAGTCTCATTGTCTGAAGACAATGACAATCGAGCTGGGTTTGACCGGCTCCCTCTCTTTTCGCCACTACCACTGGGCGGGAAGCGCGGGGGCTTCAGTGCCACGCTGCCAGATTCAGGAACAGAAGTTGCCCCCGCAGCCATTGGTTTGAGGCTGTCTGCAAGACAACAAATCTCAAGGTTGTATATGGTAGAGATACTTTGATAATAAAATGTACTTTGAAAAAGGTGGGCACTGGCATGTCTGGCCAACCTCCAATCCTGATGAAGGGCCTCGGCCCAAAACATTGACTGTTTATTCTTCTTCATTGATGCTGCCTGACCTCTGAGTTCCCCAGCATTTTGTGGGTGTTACTAAGGAGAATTTTTTTTTTGCTGCTTTTAATAAAAATGTCATTTTTAAAAACAAAAAAAAACTTGCAAACTGGAGACATGAATAAAGGCCATAACTGGAATAGAAAGAGTAAAGCAGGTAACTATTATTCCCTGACATTCCTACAACTGCAACATCACGGTAAACCCATTTCTGGGATGACAGCTCTGGCTTGAGTTTGGATTTTAACGAGGTTCTCACACTAAAAACTGAACAGTGCCCCGCAGTCTTTCACAAGTCTTTCAACCCTTCAAACAAATCCATGTTTTAAAAAAAGACTCAGTATTTATTTAGTTACACACAATACAATGCAGATATCAATCTCATATTTTATAAAATACATTTATACAGAGGAATAAATTTCTAGTATAAAATGGTATACGGTTGTACTGCACAGATCAGTCACAGATAGAGACAATGAGCCTGGTGCTGCCCAAAACAAAGGGAGGAAGGAGCGCGGGCAAGGAGGAGACCGAAGGGAAGGGAGCACTGGTGTATCTGAGTGACAGAGAAGGGAAGGAGAGTGTGAGGGAGAGAGAGGAAGAAATCAGAAGGGAGGAAAAGAACTTGGTTGCTTTGAGTGCGAAATCATTCCTTGCCACTTATTGGGTCACAATATAGTTTTTCTGAATAATATCATGGTCAGAGCCTGACTGTGTGTGGTAAAGTAATGTCACTGTGTTACTTGTCCTCTGGTATTTACTTCCACTGGATCAGCTCTGCAGAAATTAATTGTGGACCCACAGACAAGGGGGTACATGCCCACAGACATACCTCTCAATGAAGCCCCCGGGCACCATTCATGCAGCTCACCTCAAAGGATGTCTTTCACCTGTGCCAGCTGGTGGGAAGAGTCATCCTCAGTTCGAATACATCACCGGGGAGGATTTAAAAAACAAAAAAAATCACACAGCTGCTTGTTTGGCTTCGGAATTGTCAATAACATGAGTTGGCCACAACTCACAAAGCCCCTAGCTGAGATCACGGAGCCACGCAAGGACACCTGGTGATGTTCCTCCAACATCTGCATCCAGTCCGGCTACCAACTCTGCAGGGGTCAGTCACAAAGCCTACGATATTCCAAACAGGCGATATGATCACTCAGCAACTTGGCAGGATTTAACACGAAGCATTCCAACCTGCAGTTACAAGTGCAACAAGCAGACGGGAGCCGAACTGATGTCGGTTTAACGCCAAGTGTCCCAGCCCACAGCAATGGTTGGTATGCTGGGCACAGGCTCATCAATGCCCATTTCAGCGAGGCAAAAACTTTTATTGCAAGGAGTAGAGAGTCTGTCTGTAAATTTACAATAATGAGACCGCACACAAAAGCAAAAAAAAAAAATGCGAGTAATACTCAGCCTCCACAGAAAGGGTAACAGAATTAATATATCAGATCAAATATCCTTCATCCAAACTAGAGAGAACAAGAGTTAGTTACAAGCTTTTAAATTCAACTTGAAACATGAACTCTATGGTTTGTTCTCAACAGATGCTGCCTGATCGGTTGAGTGTTCCCTTCATTTAAGGATTCCCAGCATCTTTTTTTAATTTTCATTTTGCACCCTTTCTCAAGGAGGGATATCCTTGTACTGCAGGAAGCTCAAGGAAGACGTTTGAGGAATAGAGGGAGCTTCACCCACTGGAGTTTGTGAGGAGAGTCAATCTTAATGGATGCTTCTTTTTTAAATCTTAAATCTAATCCTCTAAGAGGACTACAGCCTTGTAATTGGGTTTGAAGGCTTGCGTGCCTCAGTGTTGGCTGGAGTCAGGGCCTCATGCTTTGGTAGGGTCACCCATGCCAAACAGGTCAAAAGGTAGAGGCTAGACTAAGAGTGGTCCTCTTAATGATATGTACAATATTCAGAGAAGGATAAAAAGGATATTTTATTTTGAGGAGAACCACAATCAGATTCAACACACACAAATTGCTGGAGGAACTCAGCAGGTCAGGCAGCATCTATGAAGAAGAATAGACAGTCAACGTCTTGGGTCATGACGTTTCAGGATCTCAGCCTGAAATAACAACTGCTTACTTATTGTGCTGTCTGATTTATTATTCATTTATCGAGATACAGTGCAGAACAGACCCTTCCCCTGAACATGGGGACAATTTACAATGACCAATTAACCCTCTGTTAATTGTGGGAGGAAACCTGAGCACCCGGTGGAAACCCATGCGATCACAGAGAGAACATGCAAATTCCTTACAGGCAGCGGCGGGAATTGAACCAGGGTCGTCTGCACTGTAAAGCGTCGTGCTAACCATTACGCTACTGTGCTGCCCCGAGCTCCTCGGGCCTTTTGTGTGTGTGGCTCAAGATTTTCAGCATCCTGAACTTGGAATTATCCGGAGAATTCTCATGTTTACGATTGGAATCAGGTTTGTTCTCACTATCGTACGTGACATGTAATTTGCGGTAGCAAAGTCTAGAATTGGAGTGCGGGAGCGTAGTTTCAGAGTAAGGAATTCCCCCTTACGTGAAGTTGAAGACAAATGCAATGTTAGCATTCATTTCCCGGGGACTCAATTATAAAAGCGAAGATGTAGTGCTAAGGCCTCTTAAGACATTGGGCAGACCATATTTGGAGTACTGTGAGTAGTTTTGGGCCCTTTATTTGAGAAAGGATGTGCTGCCACTGGAGAGGGTCAGAGGGGGGATTTACAAGAATGATGCCGGGAACTAAAGGGTTACACGTGAGGAGTGTTTGATGGCTCTGGGCTTGTACTCGCTGGAGTTTCAAAGAATGAGTGGGGGGATTTCGTTGAAACATGCCAAACATTGCAAGGTTAGATAGAGTGCATGGAGAGAGGATGTTTCCGATAGTGGGAGAGTCTAGGTCCATAGAGCACAGCCTCAGAATAGAAATCATCCCCTAACAGAGAAGAGGAATTGCTTTAGTCAGAGGGCGGTGTATCTGCAGAACTCATTACCACAGACGGCTGTGGGGGTCAAGTCATTGGGTATATTTAAAGCAGAGCTTGATAAGTTCTTGATTAGTAAGGGTGTCAAAGGTTACGGGGGGAAGGCAGGAGGATGGGGTTGAGAGGGAAAATAAATCAGCCACGACTGAATGGTGGAAAAGACTCAAGAGGCTAAATGGTCTAATGCTGCTCCTGTGTCTTGGAAAAGGAAGTCCTTCTCTCAGGATCATGAATCAGGAATTATCGATCCAAGAGAGCTGTGGACTTTGAGGTGGGCAAACCTTTAAAGCAGAGTTGGCAATCAGACGGTAGCAGAGACGAGACTAGATCCGACAAGCCCCGATCTTCCTGAATGACGAAGCAGACTAGAAGGGCCAAATGGCCTGTACTTGCTGTTATTTCGTGCCTGTGTGCCATGTTTGGCAGGAGGGTCTTGCACACGAGGAAGACTGTCTCGCAGACAAGAGGCGTCAGGAGAAACATACGGAGAACCCCCCCTCGCGCCCGGTTAACATCCTCACCCTGCGATGGCGCCAGCTCGCCGCTCAGTACTCCACCCCGTACCGGTCAAAGTTGCGGAGGATGATATTGAGCTGGAGATGGACCTTGCCCATGGCCACAGTGTGGAGCCGGTAGCGGTCGGCCCCGGTGTAGATCAGGTCGCTGTGTTTCAGTTGGGGGCCACCACCAACAAACATCTGGGACAGCTGCTCCTGCCAGGTGCCCAGGGGCCGCCAGGTGACGCAGTCCAGCTGGTGGAAGCCCGGGCTGCTGGGAATGTGGCAGAAACCGTAGCCGTAGAGCTCGTTCCGGCCGAAGGAGTCCTGATGCCACACTTGCAGGAAGAGCTTGGGCCAGCCTGCGGGAGAAACAGAGTCAGTCTGCTGTCTGAGGTGACGATTCCTCCTTCCTCGTCTTATGGCTCCCTCCCCTCCAAAACGTACCAACCTCTGCTGAGACACAGAACCTCAGGCACCCTCTTCCCTACCCACTCAAAACAATGCCACAGTGAGCTTTCAACCAGGAAAGGAGGCATCCAAGGTCAATCATTACCCTCTCCTGTCACACAAGAGATGCGTACAGAAATCTGACTGCTTTTTGGGAAGGGTGCGGCCGTGCATCCGCATTGCCCACTATACTTATGGGGAAGTCGGCACCCACAATACAGCTCCTCTTACCCGCTAGGTCCCTCCCCTTAGCTCATTTACGTAACAAGTTCCCTAATGAATGGACACTTCATTCATAAATCTTAAATCAAATCCCCCAAGAGGACAACAACCTTATTGTTGGGTTTGGAGGCTTGCGTACCTCAATGTTGGCTGGAGTCAGGGCTTTACGCTTTGGCTTTTGGCAGGGTCACCCCAGCAAAACAGGTCAAAGGGTAGAGGCCAAGCTAAGAGTGGTCTACCGGTCCTCCAGGTTCAGGGGATCAGCTGTGGTATAACAATCCTGACTGGTAAAACAGAACTGTTACGGAAACAGCAATGAAGAATCCTTCTGCATTGGAATATGAGACGGTATTCCCGAGTCTCCAGCCGGGACTTGCATGACTGACAGTGAAAACTGAGAGGAAGCTACTGACACAATGAAGGAAGCCCTGAACACCGCCAGAGATGGAGGACCTTCATTGCTGCCCTAGTGGTGTAACAGGCAGTAAGTTTAAATCTAATTGATAACCAACAATAGTGAAACTTAAGCTGGAGAGCTACAGTTAGATCACAGACCAGTTATGGCCTTGTTGAAAGGCAAAACAGACTTGAAAGGCCAGGTGACCTCTTCTATTGTTGTGTTCCAAAGCAGAGCAGGAACAAGCCCAGGCCGTCTTTCGAATGCAGGAAGCCAAACAGTAGCAAACTGCTAAATTCTTGCAGACGTGAGGAAGGTGTGGAACACGGTGCGCTCCACCGGGGCGGTGCGGCATGGCATGGCATCTAGGCTGGAGTCGGTGCTGCCCCCAGTCGTCGCTCGGCAGAAGACAAGCTCTATTGTGGTCGACTGCAGATAGATGGCGTGAGTTTCAGACGTGATTATGATACCATTTGTGCTTGCGATATTACATGTGCACCTTGTGCTGTGAGTAACTGATGGTACTGTGTTTTGCACCTTGACCCCAGAGTAACAATGTCTCGTTTGGCTCTATTCATGTA
The DNA here is from genome assembly GCF_030144855.1 of Hypanus sabinus. Lineage (NCBI taxonomy): Eukaryota > Metazoa > Chordata > Chondrichthyes > Myliobatiformes > Dasyatidae > Hypanus > Hypanus sabinus. The sequence continues at coordinate 37,529,638 of NC_082731.1, read as the reverse complement.
TGGTCGAATGACAGTTAAACTTTAATTGAATTCAAGTTAGAAGACAAATGGCGAGGAATCCTTTCGACTGGTGGCAGAGTCTAGGAACGGGACATTGAAAACAGGTCCCTTCTGAGGTGAAGTTAGGAAACACCCAGTTTGGAACACCTGGGTCTTATAATTTCAAAAATTAAGATTGGGAGATTTTTGTCTACCAACTGGTGTTCAGGGGTTTGGACTACAGGTGTTGAGTGTGGAGCAGGGATGATCTTAAAAGCTCAAGGCACCGATGGTCTCAGGTGGTTCCTGTCTGAGAAAGAATACCGCCAGTCAGGAGCTGTACATCAGAACAATAAGCACTGGGTAACTTCTACACCAAATCAGATCCCAATAGAAAGGGGAAAGTAGTAAGGACACTGATTTTCTTTCACAATACAATGTAGAGGAAATGATTCAAGGTCTTTCATGATGAGAGGTATACAAAATTATAAGGGGTATAGATAAAGGAAATGCAAGCAGGCTTTTCCTACTGAGGTCGGGTAGGACTACAACCAGAGGTCACGGGTTAAGGGTGAAAGGTGAAAAGTTTAAGGGGAACATAAGGGGAAACTTCTTCACTCGTGAGAGCATGGAACAAGCTGCCAGCACAAGTGGTGCACGTGAGCTCGATTTCAACACAGGAGAAAGTTAGATAGGGGCATGGATGGTAGGGGTATGGAGGGCTATGGTCCTGGTGCAGGTTGATGGGAGTAGGCAGTTTAAATGGGTTGGCATGGCCTGTTTCTGTGTTGTACTTTTTTATGACTCTATGAACAATGAAATTTTCCAAAAGGGGAACTGAATCCGTTTAAAATAATAATGTGTACACAGTGGTCAGCAGTTGACCAGTGTAGCGGCATCCACACCGGACCTCGAGAAGAGTGCTCCTGGGTTCAAATCCGGCTGGCTCTGTTGATCTAACAACTCGGCTTCATTTAAAAAAAAGACAGAAATGCTAGAGATGGCAAGGTTGCCACCCGATGTACCACAGGGCACAGAAAGGAACAGACAGAGTGGCCAGCAGAATAGGATTTGCAGTGGCTCTTTGAACTGTTGGCATGGCTGTGATGGGCCCAATGGCCTCCAGCTGCATTTTTACAATTCTATGAGGCACCTGCTGTGATTTTCCCTTAACTGCCACAAGGTTTTCCTTTCCAAACAGCAAGCTCCCTTCTTCCCTTTCCCCAACAATCCTTCCCATTCTCTCCTCCCTTGTATTGGCTCTGACAAGCAGAAAGACCTGAACTTCAAAACTCATGACTTGGCAAAAGCTTCACTTGCTTTGTCTCATTCAATTAACCTTTTCTCTCTGCTGGTTTTGTTCTGTCAGAATGGGAAACAAGATTGCAAACTTTCCCTCAGGCCTGTCTGGACAACAGCTCATTAACCACTAATCAATTACATAATTCAATCAGTTTAATTGAACCTTCAATGAGCAAATGTAGCACTGTGTGAGTAAGGGGAATAGGGTCAAATTTTCCAGCAGACTGCTGTATTTGGCAAAGCAGTAGCTGCAAAAAAAAAGCTACAAGTTAGATTTTGTTTTCATTATCCAATTAGTCCATTTGACAGATTTGAGCACAATTCATTGCTGAGAACAGTTCTGTGCTGTGAGGGAATCAAGTGGAATACTTAAATTAAATTAGAGTTCACCCAGTGCTTAATGGCTCTGGACCTCGACTCACTGGAATTCAGAAGAATCCGGGGTGACCTCATTGAAACCTATCGAACGGTGAAAGGCCTTGATAGAGTGGATGTGGAGAGGATGTTTCCTATGGTGGGAGAGTCTAAGACCAAAGGACACAGCCTCAGAGTAGAGGGGCATTCTTTTAGAATGGAGATGAGGAGGCATTTCTTTAGCCAGATAGTGGTGAATCTGTGGAATTCCTTGCCATAGGCAGCTGTGGAGGCCGAGTCATTGGGTATATTTAAGGCAGAGATTGATAGATTAGGATTGGTCAGGACATGAAAGGATACAGGGAGAAGGCAGGAGATTTGGGTTGAGGGGGAAACAGATTGGCCATGATGAACTGGTGGAGCAGAATTAATGGGCTGAATGGTCTAATTCTTCTTCTATATCTTATGGTCTTAAGACTGAGATGAGAGGAAGTTCTTCCCTCAAATGTTTATGTCTTTGAAATTTTCTACTCCAAGAGCTGTAGAGAACAGATCAAGAACAGATACGTTTACAGCCAAGATAGATTGTTAGTCTGTAAGGAAGTTGAGAGTTACGGGGAATAGTGGAAAGTGGAGCGGAGGCCCAGCCATGTCCAGCCATGAACCTAGACCCAAGTACAAAGGAGAAAGGGGAGATTTTAACTTATGAAGTATGAACCCAGTCAGTCCATCGAGTCTTTACCAGCTCTCTGAACATTCCCATCCTTTTCCCTCTCCCTCTCGCATGCCCATCAACGCCACCTTGATTCACCTGCCAATTTGGGATGTAGGATTAACGCGCACAGTCACAGGGAGAAGTTCAAACTCCACCACAGAGTCAATATCAAACCGTGCCAATGTGCTGCCCAAGAGAGACATACAAATTACATCATCACCATCATCATTACGTGCCATATGACGTGGGCGATTCTGATCTTGACTGTGATTGTTCTTGGAAAATTTTTCTACAGAAGTGGCTTGCTACTGCCTTCTGCTGGGCAGTGTCTTCACAAAATGGATGACCCCCTCCCAACCATTATCAATACTCTTCAAAAGATTGTCTGCTCACCGGCAATGATCACATAACTAGAACTTGTGATATGCACCGGCCATTACTGCTCCCACAGCTTCACGTGGCCCTGATTTGGAGCGGGGAGGGGGGCAGTTGCTGAGCAGGTGCTACACCTTGCCCAAGGGTGACCTGCATGGTAGTGGAGGGAAGGAGCACCTTTGGTAGAGACCCATCTCCACCCTTCCACCCCTATGCAAATTACCAAGGGTGTAAATCGAGAGAAAAGTTTTCGATGATGGGATGGTCAGCGTTTCAACAATACAAACTTAATTCTCCAAGTAAACAAAGGGATGAAGGAGAGAGTTCATTTGACAGCGAATTACGGTCAATAAAATACCACCTGAAATAAATTCACCATGAACTTTAAAAGTGGGACTGGAGAAATCCCTGGAAGGGGTAATCGTAATAGGGATGCACAAAATTATGTGCAGCTTTTTTTTATTACTGCACTGCCTGTTACTCCACTGGAGTTTAGGGCAGCAATGAAGGTCCTCCATCTCTGGCGGTGTTCAGGTCTTCATCGTGTCAGTAGCTCCCTCTCGATTTTCACTACAGTCAGGTAGAGACTCAGGAATACCACCACACTCAGATATTGAAGGATTCTTCATTACTGTTTCCGTAACAATTTTGTTATGGAATCCCTGTACCCCCTGAGCTGAACCCCTGAACCTGGAAGACCGGTGGACCACTCTTAGCCTGTCCTTTACCCTTCGGCCTGTTCGGCATGGGTGACCCTACCAAGACTCTAGATGGTGGGTCATTGAGGCATGCAAGCCTCCAAACCCCATGACAAGGTTGTGGTCCTCGTGGAAAATATTGATTATAGATTCGATTAAATTAGCTTTATTCGTCACATGCATATTGAAACACACAGTGAAATGTAAATTAAAATCAGAGAGCAGCCCGCAAGAGTCGCCACACTTCCAACTTGCTGACCCTAACTCATGTGTCTTTGGAATGTGGAGGAAACCCATGGGGTGACGGGGAGAACGTACTTACAGTGGCGGCAGGAATGAAACCCTAATCAGTGATTGCCGGCGCTGTAAAACCATTGCATTTTCTGCCATGTTACTGTGCCGTCCCGGATAGGGAGTTAGTAGGAGAGCTAGCCACAAGATAATAGGAGCAGAAATAGACCATTTGGCCCATCGAGTCTGCTCTGCCATTTTACTATGACTGATCCATTTCCCTCTCAGCCCTGATCTCCTCCCTTCTCCCCATAACCAGTATCAACTTGATTTTCTGCAACCTATTTGTATATTGAAATCTCCCACAACTAACGTAACATTGGCTTTTGCAACATGCTTTTTCCATCTCCCACTGCAATTTGTAGACCACACCCTGGTTCCATTCCTGCCGCTGGAAGTACTTTCTCCCTGTGACCACATGGATTTCCTCTGGGTGTTCCGGTTTACTCCCACGTTCCAAAGACATACGGGTTAAGGTTAGGATGCTTGTAAATAACTCCCATCAGGGTCTTCTGACCCCAACAGAGGTGCCTAAAGTAGAGGGGAGAGGTTTGGGGCAGGAGAAATTGGGATCTGGTAAATAACATTAGAAGGGATCTCAGGAAGAAGGTGGCTGGAACCTGGAACATCCCGAGGTTGGTGATGGAGACAACATCTGAGAAGTAACTAGATGCACAGTTAAATCACCAGGGAACAGAAGGTTACAGAACAAGTGGTGGTAAATGTACGGTGGAGATGGAGATGGCAACACAAAGGGTCTGTCTCCATTCTGTGTGACTATATTTCTATAGGTATAATTTAACCATTATTACTTTCCATTACACTACTGCCATTTAGGGCAGTAATGAAGGTCCTCCATCTCTGGGGGACTTCAGTCACTTCCTCTCGGTTTTCACTACAGTCACACAAGTCCCGGGTGGAGATTCAGGAAAAACATTGCACACAGATATAGAAGGATTCTTCATTGCTGGTTTCCTAACAATTTTGTTTTACTGGTCAGGGTTGTTAGCCCCGAGCTCATCCCCTGAATCTGGACCACTCTTAGCCTGGCCTCTACCCTTTGACCTGTTTGGTGTGGGTGACCCTACCAAGAGCCAAGGTATAAAGTCCCGACTCCAGCCAACATAGCTCCCCAGGTCACCGAGGCTCGCAAGCCTCCAAACCCAACATGGTTGTGATCCTCTTGGAGGAGGATATAACCATAAGAAATCTGAACAAAATTAGGGCATTCCACCCATCGACTCTCTTCTACCATTCCATCATGGCTGACCTATTATCCCTCTCAACCCTATTCTGCTGCCTTTCATTTTGCATTTCCCCCTCCCCCTCCTACTTTCAAATCTCTTACTGTCTTTCTTTTCAGTTAGTCCTGATGAAGGGTCTCATCACTGTAGAAAAGCAGCATCCATCATCAAAGATCCTCTCCACCCAGGCCGTGCACCTTTCTCGCTGCTGCCATCAGGTACAAAGTACAAGAGCCTCAGGACTCGCACCACCAGGTTCAAGAACAGTTACTACCCCTCAACCATCAGGCTCTTGAACAAAAGCGGATAATTACACTCATTCTATTTCTGGCATAGCTACTACTGATGATCTCACGTTAAGGTCTCTATCTCATTATCTCATGTTCTTGTTACTTATTGCTAATTATATACTTGCATAGTTTGTTGTTCATTGATCCTGTTTACGGTCACTGTTGCTTATTATGCCCACAGGAAAATGTGGTGACATGCATGTACTCCGATAATAAACTTTATTTTGAACTTTTAAAGCCTGCACTCTGGGTGTGATCAGCTTAGTAAAGGTCTCACCTCTGAGGTAAGCAGAAAGAAGAGCTTAATAGCCTCCTGGAATGCTCTCTGATAATCCCAGAGTTAACAAGACATAAACAAGATTCAACTGTGGGGAAAAGCAACTTACCTTGAAGACCTTTGGTTGCATAGTGCACATCAATAGGATGGGACCAGTAAGTCATTTCTTTGTTAACTGGGTTGTCCACCTGTGTTTGCCCTTCCTTTAAACCAGACAGGAGCTTCCAAGCACACCCTACAGGGAGAAGGAAGTCGATCGTAAATACAGCACCCAGAATTTGGACTTGGTTACTTTGTTAGCATGGGGATTGTCAGAGGGAGTAAACAAAAACAGCAAACATTTCACTATTATTTCACATTCCTTTCACTATCTTGTTAGCAGAACCACAGAGTCAATTGGAAAGTAACAGGCCCTTCCTGTACAAAATGAATTTAGAAACACTGCTTTAAGTACTGAATGGGTCAGGCAAGCATGTTATCGGCAACAACGCTGAATGTAGCAGGTCTAACTGTACACCAGGCTTACAACCAAGTGTACATCTCTACTAGTCCAGTCCAGCAGCACTTAGTCCGCAGCCTGCCAGCTCTTTGCGATTCAAGTGCGGGTGCCACTGAGGAGTAGCAGTTTCTCGACACTATCCCAGCAAAGAGTTCCGAGTTCGATCCTGGCATCCTCTACAAGGAGCCTCTGTTTGTCCTCCCTGCAGAATGTGTGGATTTTCCTCCAGTTTCCTCCCAAGGTCCAAAACATGTACCGGATAGCAGGTTACTCAGTGAGTTCCCAAGCTGGGGTCCACGGACCCCTCGGTTAATGGTGAGGCTCCATGGCACAGAAAAGGTGGGGAGCCCCTGTTGTAAATTGTCCCGTGATTAGGTTGGGGGTAAATTGGGGTTGTCTGGGGTTGCTGGGCGGTGGGGCTTGAAGAGATGGGAGGGCCTATTCCATGCTGTATCTCCAATTCATTAATCAGGTGCTTGTTTCAATATTTTACGAGTGTTATAAGAGCATCTGCCTCCAGCACCTTCTCAGGCAGTGTGTCCAGACTGTAAGACACCCTCTCGAGAAATTTCTTTGCACCCAGATGCCCTCTTATGCCTCATCTTGAAACAGGAGTTCACACCCTTTATTTTTAAAGAAAGGCATGGACCAATACCACTAGGTGAGAGGTCCATGGTTGGGGACCCCTACCTTAAAGCAAAGCTTAGATATCTGTCTTGAAGAAAGGTTTCTCCATCCACCTTTCACAATTCGGTATACTTTCATCAGATCTCTCCTCGGCCTTCTCCACTCCAAAAGCAGCCTACCCCGTCCCTCCTCAGAAAGGAAACACTCCATCCCAGGAAGCACCCTGAGCATTCACATTCTCTCTATAACACGATGACCAGACGTGGTATTCACTTTTCTAAAGATTAAAGATTTAAATATTATCTTTAATTGTCTCATGTAAATGATATAGAAGAGAAGAAAGCCCGTAACTCTGAGTGGAGTCATCGGGACGCTGTTGTGACGGCATTTTTGTAGCAGGCTTTCTTATTTTTACGAGGCCAAGCACGGATGAAAAACGTGCAAGGGAGGGGGCCAGTTGGGTTCGAAACTCGGGAGCCTTCGCTCCAAAATCTGGCGCTGATGCCACTACGCCACCAGCCGGCCTAGACGAAATTGAGCAAATATTATTTGTATCAAATCAGATCAGCAAGGATTATGCCAGGGGTAATCTGCATGTGTCGTCCCATGCTTCCGGTGCCAACCACTTACTGACTCTAACCATACAACTTTGGAATATCATTGAGAGGAAACCGGAGTAATCAGAGGGAGTTCACACAATCACAGGGAGAAGATGCAAACATCTGTGGGAATTAAATGGTGATCAGTGATCACTGGCGCTATAAAGTAACTGCATTAACCAATACTCTACCATGTCATCCATGGTCTTATATTTTATTCCCATGTTAATGAACTCTCAACAAACCTTATTGACCATCTTGTGTATCTGTGCTGCCACTTTTAAGGATAAACCCACACAGGTCTCTTTTTCCATCAATACCTCGGACCTGCCTTTCACAAAATACATTGTAGACCTCCTACAGTGCATCGCCTCACAATTATCAGGATGGACCACTGTCGAGCACCTCTGCTCCATCTGCCAAAAATGGAATTTCCTTCTGGCCAACCATTTTAATTCCTATTGTCATTCCCATTCCAACATGTTGGTCCATGGTCTTCTCTTCCCCAAGATGAAATCCCTCTTAGGTAGCCTCTAACCTGATGGCATGAATATCAATTTCTCTTTCTAGTAATTCTGCTTTCTCTCTCCCCACCCCCCTTTCCCCTCCTACTTCCCTCTTTTTCCAATCCCACTCTGGCCTCTTACCTCTTCTCCTCACCTACCTATCACCTCTCCTTGGTGCCCTTCCATCTTCGTTTTCTCCCATGGTCTGCTCTCCTATCAGATTCCTTCTCCTTCAACCCGTTATCTTTCTGACCCACCTGGCTTCATCTATCACCTTCTAGCTTGCCTTCCTCCTCCTCCCTGACCTTTTTATTCTGCCGTCCTCCCCCAAAAAGGGTTTTGGCCTGAAAGGTCGACTGTTTATTCCTTTCCATAGATGCTGCCTGACTTGCTGAGTTCCTCTGGCATTTTGTGTTGCTCTGGATTTCCAGCATCTGCAGAATTTTGTGTTTTAAATTCCTTCTGCCACTGCTCCACCCAGCTGACCAGATTATCAAAATCGTTCTGTAACCCCAGGCTATCCACCTCACTATTGACAATACCAATTTTTCTATCATCTGCAGACTTTATAATCATGCCTCCTAAGTTCATATCCGGATCATTATTACACAAGACAAACAGTAATAACTCAAGCACCAATCCCTGTGGTACACCACTCATTTTAGGTTTCTAATCACAAGCATAAACTACCATCACCACCCTATCTCCCATCACAAAGCCACCTTTAGATCCAATTTGCCAAAGGCCTCACTGGAGTCCATGTAGACTACATCAACTGCACTGCCCTCATCGATAGTTTCATATAGAGGGGGAAGTCAGGGAACAGAGGACACAGCAGCCTCAGAATAGAGGGGCATCCCTTCAGAACAGAGATGAGGAGGAATTTCTTTAGCCAGAACAGAGGGAATCTGCAGAATTCATTGCCACAGATGACAATGGAGGCCAAGTCATTGGGTATTTTTAAAAGTGGAGGTTTAAAGGTTCTTGATTAGTCAGGGTGTCAAAGATGAGGGAGAAGGCAGGGGATTGGGGTTGAGGGAGGTAACAAATCAGCCATGATGGAACAGTGGAATAAACTCAAAGGGCCGAATGGCCTAATTCTGCCCCAATGTCTTACGATCTTCTATTTTCTTAAACATTCAAAGGTTTATTTCACTGTCAAAGTATGTATGTACAACTCTGATATTTGTCTTCTCCAAATAGCCAAGAAATCCAGAAAAGAGGACATCAACCCCCTCCCTGCATGAAAAGGAAAAAGAAAGTAAAATCGCAAACCCCAAACCACCCGCCCACCTCCTCCCGCACACAAAAATTAACAGATCGCCAACACGGAAAATGGAGGATGGAACATTAAACCCTAAACCTCCGAACCCCTCCCTCGCAAAATAAAAGTGATAACATCAACACGTACAAACAAGCTGGAGGAACTCAGCAGGTCAGGCAGCATCCGTGGAAACGAACAGTCAACGTTTCGGCCCCCTCCCTCTTCAGTCCTGACGAAGGGTCTTGGCCCGAAACGTTGACTGTTCGTTTCCACGGATGCTGCCCGACCTGCTGAGTTCCTCCAGCTTGTTTGTACGTGTTGATTTGACCCCAGCATCTGCAGTGTACTTTGTGGTTACTGATGATAACATCAACCCCTAATCCTGTCCCTAGCAAAAATATGTGACAACATCAAACCCTTAACCCCTTCCCTCGCAAAAATAAATCAGTGACAATAGCATCAAAAGTCCCAAACCCCACAAAAACTGACAGATCACCCACACAGAAAAAAACAATATCAGACACAAATCTCCAACCCCTCCCTCGCACAAAAACATATCGCCCACCCAGAACCCCAACCCGCCAATTGGAAACAAGAAAGAAAATGCAGAAAACTGAAGGCTAGCAAAATAAACTAGTTATCTTTGCCAAAAAAAAGTCAAATTAATCAGACAGCACCTCCCCCTGATTGTTCCCTGCTTCTGCAAATGTAGGTTAATTCTACCCTCAGAATATTCCCTAATGATCCCGGATCACTTTGCAGTTAGTGTGCAACAGACCCGGACTGTGGGAGAAAAGACAGAGCTTAACGAATCTCCCAAATGCAGCATTCTTCATAGTATGTGCCTGAAAGTTATCGTATTTGTGTGCTGCATCCCAGAGCGTGCGTTCTCCCGAAACTTAATTTGCATTTTTACGAGAATCATGGTTAACTGCTGCCAGCATCTCTAAGGCAGCCTGCTCTGTAGATTGGCACAAAGTAGTATTTGTGCAGAATAGCTTTGAAATTGCTCAACTTCAGGCACGGGCATGTCTGTTTCTGCAGTAGGTAAAGCAACTTGTCAGTACACAGTCCAAGTCCCTCCAAATTCCTAAAAAAAAAGCAGTAATCGCTGTCATCTCTCAATCCACTCTTCACGGCTGACGGCTTGGCCAAGTCATAAAATCTCTGCTCAGAATAGCTGTTGCACTCCCGTGGACAATGAACACTTTGTTCTGTTGTTTAATGATAACGCTTCCGCACCGCAAGGTGCAGACCATGGGATGTTGTGGCTCACATTTATATAGTCTTCCGTGCCCTGAGAAACAACCCAAGATGCGTTGCAGTGAGTTAATAATTTCCAAATCAAAATCAGCTCTAATATCACCAGCAGATGTCATGAAATTTGTTAACTTTGCAGCAGCAGTTCAATGCAATACATGATAATCGAGAGAAAAAACTATCAAAGATCATGATTGTCTATGTCAAGGCATGGTACGATGATGGTGATGGTGAGCTGGACAATTTCACAATGTAACTCCTCTTACCCCAGCTGCACTTACCTTTCCAGCTTCTCCTCCAAACCTCATTGAAATGTTTTTCATGAACTTACTTAGTGGATGGTGGGGTGGAGATATGTCCCTACCAAAGGAGGTGTAAGGTGCTCCTTCCCCCCGCTAGCCTGCAGGTCACCGTTGGACAAAGTGTAGTACCTGCTCAGCCCCCGATCAGGGTCACGTGAAACCACGGGGGCAGGTGGTGGATGGTCATACAAGTTCTGGTTTTGAGAACTCTAGACACCAGGCAGACAATCCCTGAAGAGTATTGATAATGGCTGGGGTCACCCATCTTGTAAAGACACTGCCCAGAAGGCGGCAACAGCAAACCTGTTCTGTGGAAGAAGTTGCCAAGAACAACTTTGACCATGATCACCATGAACGGACTGTTTTCCCTGAACTTTATGCCTTTGAAGTAGAACTAACACAGGATGTTCCAGTAAATTCTCTCTGCACTCACTCCAAGCTTCCCATCTGTCCAACATGCTTCTCTAGGATCGGATGCAGGTTTGCCACTGTACCACAGTCTTTAGAACATAGTCCAATACAGCAAAGGCTCTTCAGCCCAGGATATCGTACCGATCTGTTAACCTACCCAAAGGCCAATCTAACCCTTCCCTCCTACAGAGCCCTCCATTTTCTTTCATCCATGCGCCTACCAAAGAATCTCTAAACATCCCATAATGTATCTGCTTCTACCACCGCTCCTGGAAGTGCATTCCATGCACCCACCACTTTGTGTAATAAAAATAACCACTGAGATCCCCTCCTATACTTTCCTTAAAATTATGCCCCCTCGGATTAGCCATTTCCACCCCGGGGAAAAGTCCACTCAATCTATGCCTCTTATCACCTTGTACACCTCTATAAAGTCACCTCTCATCCTCGAACTCTCCAAAGAGAAAAGCTGAAGCTCGTTCATCTGTCCAGCCTGTCCGCCCCAACCTGTCCACCCTGTCCGCCCCAACCTGTCCACCCCGTCCGCCCCAACCTGCCCACCCTGTATCGCCCCAACCTGCCCACCCCGTATCGCCCCAAACTGCCCACCCCGTATCGCCCCAACCTGCCCACCCCGTATCACCACAACCTGTCCACCCTGTAAACCTCTGTGAAGTCAGTCCTCATTGTCGTCCTCTCCAAAGACAAAAGCCACTCAACCTGTCCTCATATTTGAGCACAGAGTGCAGGCAGTTTAAACTGGAGTGTAGTTCTTGAGGTGGTCCATTGCAAAGAGCAAGAGAGGGGAGAGGTACTGAAAGAACTAGATAGAATACCCAGTTGAGAAATGTAAGTGTGAGGCTTTGCAGTTTGCTTTAACAACTGCACATCTCCAAAGTTACTTCACTGACAAGAAATTTTGTTGACCCAGGGTTGTAACAACCTTTCATCAAGTGCTGTGTTGCATGATGTGGGTAATCACAGTCTTTGACCTGATTGCTCTTGACAACTCTTTCTCCAGAAGTGGTTTGCCATTGCCTTCTTCTGGGCAGAGTCTTTACAAGACTTTACAAGCCGTTATCAATACTCTTCAGAGATTGTCTGTCTGGCGTCAGTGGTTGCATAACCAGGACTTGTGATCTGCACCGGCTGCTCGTACGACCATCCCCACCTGCTCCCATGGGTTCACGTGACCCTGATTGGGGGGGGGGGGTGGTGAGGCTAAGCAGGTGCTATGCCTTGCTACATGCTGCGGGCTAGCGGAGGGAAGGAGTGCCTTACACCTCCTTTGGTAGAGATGCATCTCCACCCCACCACCCAAAGAGACTGTAAGAAATGAAATTATTGTCTTTCTTCATTAAAAAGAAGAAATGATCATCAGGGTCTCTCTTTCACCCTTTAGAGATATTTATCAGGAGTGCTGCATATGCAGGTTGCTTCATCTTGTCAATGATTCCTCCCATCTGTCCAACAAACTCTTCGGCACCCCCCCACCCCGCCCCGTCCCCACCATCAGGCAGGAGGTCCCGTAGCATTAGGGAAAGGTCTGTTAGAATGGGAAACTGTTTCTTACACCACACTGAAAGACTACTGAACTCCCTGCTATCACCCAGGTCTCATCACGTATGAAGCACCAGTAGCTTTACACCATTTACTTTTTAAACTTGTATCATATGTGCACCTTATTATTTGTTAATTTAGTTGTGGTAATATTACTTTAAGTGTTGTGAGTGAGTTATACATACAGTGCTGTGCATCATGGTCCAGAGGAATGTTGTTTCATTTGGTGGTATACTTTACGTGTTGTGCGTATGAGTTATAGGGACTGCATTGTGCACTTTGGTCCAGAGAGACGTTGTCTCATTTGGCGCTATACGTGGTATGGTTAAATGACAATAAATTTGAACTCGGAGGTGTGTTATCAATAAATCGTGCATCAACACTAAACAGCATCCGTTACGCTGCCCATTGAAAGCCTTACCTGCGTGCAGTCCCCATTTGCAGAAGAGGCTGTGCTGGGGAAAGCCGCTTGCTCCGACGAGCTGTCCGATGATGTGTAGCTCAGCCATCGTCCTGCCCAAAAACAATATCGGTCTGTTAAATACAGACCCAGCTCAGCCCGACGAAACACAAACAAACCGGCTCTGGTGCTGTAACCCAAGAGATGCAGCTGGTAGGTATGAAGTAGTCTTTTACTCCACAAAATGAGGCACAGCCACCACATTGAGACCCTTTCACAGGATGAGGCCTGCTCAACCGAACATTACGTGACATTTTATACGCTAAAGATCAAAGGAGAATTCTATATTTACACTGTACCTACTGTACCTACAATGCTTTCTTTGAATTACATGTAGCTTTCACACCTCCTTCTTCGCACCCACACTCCAGACACCCAAAAAGAATGTTAATCAGTATTAGGGTTAGGGTTAGTCCTGACGAAGGGTCTCGGCCCGAAATGTCGACAGTGCTTCTCCTTATAAATGCTGCCTGGCCTGCTGTGTTCCACCAACATTTTGTGTGTGTTGTTGTTAATCAGTATTGTCTGGTTTGTGGCGACCCACTTCCTAGCGCACTCGAACTGGCTCATAAATAGTCAGCGCGCCAGCACAAAGGCCAGTCCCAAAAGGGCGCCAGGTCTGCTTCACCAACAAAGGGAAAAGCCTGCGGGGGATTGAGAGTACGTGCCCCTACAGCATCCGCGCCCAGGGAGGGCGGGATCAGGGAGGCTTTAAAGCAAGGTTGTGAAGTTCAAATAAAATCTTTCTTTAACTGCAGTTTACCAACTCCGTGTCGTTATTTTAGCGCTGCGTGTAGCACACTGCTACAATTGGTGACCCCGACGGTCCAAACGATTTTTGGACCGGAGATGAATGACGCCACATCTGTTCATGTGGTTTTGTTGAAACTGCCAAGCTTCTGGACGCTGCGACCTCACCTATGGTTCCAGCAAGCAGAAGCCCAATTCCACGTTCGGCAGATAACCTCAGAGGACACACGTTACTACTACGTGGTGAGCTCCCTCGACCAGGACACAGCGGCCCAGGTTGAGGACTTCATACAGTCTCCCCCAGCGGACGGCAAATACACGGATTTCAAAGCCCTGCACATAAGGACTTTCGGACTCACACGGCGCGAGCAGGCTGCCCATTTACTGCACATGGATGGCTTGGGAGACAGACCTCCATCGGCTTTAATGAATGAGATGTTGTCTCTGGCCGGCGGACACAAGCCCTGCCTCATGTGTGAACAGGCAGTCCTGGAGCAGCTGCCCGAGGACATACGCCTGCTGCTGTCCGACGCGGATTTCAGCGACCCCCGGAAGGTGGCAGCCCGGGCGGACTTGCTGTGGAATGCCAAGAAGGAGAGTGGGGCGTCCGTCGCACAGATCACCAGGCCACGCTCCCAGCAGCAAACCAGACCAGGCCCGGCCACAGAGGCAGGGGTGAGGAGACCAACGAACAATGGTGCTTTTTACCACCAGCGGTGGGGCGCAGAAGCCCGCCGCTGTAGCCCGCCCTGCAAGTTCCCGGGGAACGGCAGAGCCAGCCGCTGCTGATGGCTATGGCAGCTGGCCATCGGGATAGCCTCCTGTATGTGTGGGACAAGAGGTCGGGACGCTGTTTTTCAGTCGACACCGGTGCCAAGATCAGCGTCTTACCTCCGACAAGTTATGACACCCGCAACAGGGCACCGGGTCCCCCCGAGGACCGGGAACGGCAGCACGGTAAGGACCTACGACACCCGTACGTTGCAGCTACAGTTCGGCTCCAGCAGGTTCATGTGGAACTTCACACTGGCCACCGTTGCCCAACCGCTTCTGGGTGCGGATTTTTTGTGGGCTCACAGCCTGCTGGTCGACCTGGTCCACGCCGAGACCCTTCAGACGTTCTCCCTGGGAGAAGCCAGGTTGCCAGCCCCTCACCTCGACTCCATCACGCTGTCCGACAACAACTTCACCAGAGTCCTGGCGGATTTCCCATCGGTTCTGGCACCGCAGTTCACGGCAGCCATGTCCCGACCCAGGGACCATCCCCCCACACCCGTGCTCGGCGGCTCCCCCCAGACAAGCTCCGCCTGGCAAAGGAGGAGTTCCAGAGGATGGAGGAATTGGGGATCACACAGCAGTCCGACAGCCCATGGGCCTCCCCTCTGCACATGGTGCCCAAAGCTACAGGGGGCTGGAGACCATGCCGCAACTATCGCAGGCTGAACGAGGCTACCACACCGGACCGCTACCCTGTGCCGCACATTCAGGACTTTGCAGCAAACCTGCACGGCGCACGAATCTTCTCCAAGGTAGACCTCGTCCGGGGATACCATCAAATCCCGATGCACCCGGATGAAGTCCCCAAAACGGCTCTCATCACTCCGTTCGGCCTGAAGAATGCCGCACAGACGTTCCAGCGGTTAATGGACACAGTGGGACGCGACCTGGACTTTGCATTCATCTATTTGGACGACATCCTCATAGCCAGCAGCAGTCGTCAGGAGCATCTGTCCCACCTCTGTCAACTCTATGCCCGACTGAGTGAGTACGGTCTGACAATCAACCCGGCCAAATGCCAGTTCGGGCTCGACACCATTGACTTCCTGGGCCACAGGATTACTAAAGACTGGGTGACCCTTCTGCCCGCTAAGGTAGATGCAGTCCGCCACTTTCCCCGACTCACCAGGATCAAAGGCCTTCAGGAATTCGTGGGTATGGTAAATTTCGACCACCACTTCCTCCCTTCAGCTGCCCGAATCATGCCTGTTCGCCCTGATGTCGGGTCCGGGCAAGGACATTACCTGGGACGAGGAGTCAGCCGCTGCTTTCATTAAAACGAAAGAAGCCTTGGCGAACACTGCGATGCTAGTGCACCCCAGAATGGACGTCCTTACCGCCCTCACAGTGGACGCATCTAACACGGCAGTCGGTGGGGTACTGGAACAACTCATCGCGGGTCGCTGGGAACCCCTGGCGTTTTTCAGCAAACACCTGTGACCACCCAAGCTCAAATACAGTGCTTTCGACCGGGAACTGTTGGCGCTATACCTGGCAATCCGGCATTTCAGGTACTTCTTAGAAGGTAGGCCCTTCACCGCGTTCACGGACCACATGCCGCTTACCGTTCATGAAGGTGTCCGATCCCTGGTCATCCCGCCAGCAGCACCATCTGTCCTACATCTCTGAATACACGACGGATGTCCGGCACCACTCTCTCGCCCTAACATTCATGCCCTTTCCCAAGGGGTAGACTTTGAGGCGTTGGCAGAGGTGCAGCAGGCAGACGAGGAGATCCCGAGTTACAGAACCGCAGTCTCCGGTTTGCAGCTCCAGGACCTCCCTGTAGACCCGGGTGAGAGGACCCTACTCTGTGACGTCGCCACCGGCCAGCCCCGTCCCGTCGTCCTGGCACCTTGGCGGCGACGCGTTTTCGACTCCATTCATAACTTAGCGCACCCCTCCATCAGGACAACCGTCTGGATGGTCTCCAGCAGGTTCGTTTGGCACAGACTCCGCAAGCAGGTCAGTGAATGGGCCAGATCGTGCATGCACTGCCAGACGGCCAAGGTGCAGCGGCACACCAAAGCTCTGCCGCAGCAGTTCCACCCCACCTACCGGCGTTTCGACCACATTCACGTGGATATCGTGGGCCCCCTGCCAGTGTCGCACGGAGCGCGGCACCTCCTGACTATCGTGGACCGGTTCACAAGATGGCCAGAGGCGATCCTGCTCATCAACACCACCTCTGAATCTTGCGCCCGGGCACTGATCGCCACCTGGGTGTCCCGCTTTGGTGTACCGGCCCACATTACCTCCAACAGAGGCGCCCAGTTCACCTCCAGCCTGTGGTCACTATGGCCAGCCTTTTGGGGACACAGCTGCACCACACCACTGCCTACCACCCAGAGTCAAATGACCTGGTGGAGCGTTTCCACCGTCACCTAAAGTCGGCTCTCATGGCCCGCCTGAGAGGAGCTAACTGGGTGGACGAGCTTCCCTGGGTCCTACTCAGCATCCACACGGTGCCCAAAGACGATCTGCACACCTCGTCAGCCAAGTTGGTGTACAGCGCACCCCTGGTCGTCCCCAGGGAGTTCATACCAGCCCCAAGGGGGCAAGAGGAAGAACCCGCAGCATTCCTGGGCAGAACTCGACCTGCGTACCCAGAGACCTGCAGAACTGTAAGTTTGTGTTTGTACGAAGGGGCGGGCATCGGCCACCGCTGCAACGGTGAGGGGCCGTTTACGGTGCTCCGGAACAACGGGTCCACGTTCATGCTGGACGTTGGGGGGAGAGAGGCGGTTTTCATGGTGGACCGACTCAAACTGGCCCATGTGGACTTGGCGCAACCGGTCGAGTTTCCGGCACCGCAGTGCAGAGGCCGACCTCCCAAACAGGGTCCGGCCCAGACTGTGGACATTGGGGGGTGTATCGCCGGTTCTGGGAGGGGGGGGTTATGTGGCGACCCACTTCCTAGCGCACTCGAACCGGCTCACAAATAGCCAGCGCGCCGGCATAAAGGCCAGTCCCAAAAGGGCGCCAGGTCTGCTTCACCAACAAAGGGAAAAGCCTGCGGGGGATTGTGAGTACGTGCCCCTACAGCATCCGCGCCCAGGGAGGGCGGGATCAGGGAGGCTTTAAAGCAAGGTTGTGAAGTTCAAATAAAATCTTTCTTTAACTGCAGTTTACCGAATCCGTGTCTTCATTTTAGTGCTGCGTGTAACATACCGCTACAGGTTCTTCAATTAACAGCTCTAGGAACCTATTGTCCAGAGCTGCACTTTAAACTTAATCTACAGTCCATATTCAGGTCTGAAGATTGGTTGCTGAAGTTAATATTTTGCCATACACTCCAAATTCAGAATATGCTCTAATGCAGGCATGGGCAAACTACGGCCCGCGGGCCATATGCGGCCCGTTAAGCTTTTTAATCCTGCCCGCAGAACTTGATGAAATTATATTAATAAACCTTGTTAACGTTTTTTCCCCGCAATTCTGGCATTTTCCCAATAGATGACGCACTCAATATACATTTGTGGCGACCCATTTCCTGGCACATCCGAACCGGCTCACAATTAGCCAGCGTTCTGGCTAAGGGAGATAGCCTGCGGGGATTTGTGAGCACAGAGCTTTGGAGCCTCTGCGCCACGGGGGGGCAGGTTGAGGGAGGCTTAAAAGTGAGGCTGGGGACTTCGAATAAAGTTTTTTTCTTCAACTGCAGTTACCGACTCCAAGTCGTAATTTTAGCGCTGCATATAGCACACCGCTACACATTGACCTTTGTTGAGGTGCAGCGTATTACTCCACATTTACTCTTTGTTCGGCTCGACCTATTTGTGTGAACAGGCGTTCAGCGTCATGAACATCAACAAAGCCAGCCACAGATCCAAGTTAACTGACCAACACCTCAGATCCATCCTGAGAATCGCCACAACAAAACTAAATCCAGACTTTGATGCGCTGGCTAAAAAGGGAGACCAACAACACTGTTCCCACTGAAATTAAAAATAAGTTTCTTCGTTGTGTTATGTAAAAAATGCATTTGAAAATATTTTTTTCAATAAGCCTTGCATGTTACATGTCATTTCTGTTAAGTGATGGACATGAGTAGTGCGCAGGTGCACGTACGTTCTCAAAATAAAAAATGTGCTCCAGATCAAATAACGCGCTCCGCATACTGGCGCGCTGTCAGTGTTCTGTCTTTGTGCTGGTCGTTGTTGAGTTTTGGCACAGGGGACAATTGAATAAGAAGGAGCAGGACAAGTAGACCTGCATCTCCTACCGTTTTTGAAATAAAGACAGTCAGGAGGAGAGTGATGATGATAATATCTTGAAGGGTAACAGAATTTTCAGTGCTTTAAAATAATAACTGTTACTATTAAAAAAAGCTGTATTTTATTCATTTAATTTTCAGTGTTTTAAAAGTCATTTCAATAAATAGCTAAATACCATGGGACTTCAAAGACAGATATTTTGTTGTAATGCATTTGTTCATTTTCAATTGAAATTAAAGCACGTTTTCTACATATCCCATGATATTTTATTTTCTCTTATGAGGTGTATTACCAAAACATTCTGTCCATCTGCTCCTGGTCCAGCCCCCCTGTCAAATTTTAGAACCCTTTGTGGCCCACAAGTCAAAAAGTTTGCCCACCCCTGCTCTAACGTGTGGACCCACTGACACCAAATCAGTTGATTCAGAGTATTTTACCTTGGCAAATAACCCAAAAGACTTAGACAAATACATTTTCCCTCCAGAGAAAGCCATCGAACACTAATAGAACTCTTTAGAAGGTAGAAGTGAGAACTAACTTCAGTCTTTGATCATTTAGATTTACGAGCATGCATGCTACAGAAACTCTCCAATCCTCACCAGCCAAAATTATGTGTCCTGACGAAGGGTCTCGGGCCGAAATGTTGACTGTACTTCTCCCTATAGATGCTGCCTGGCTTGCTGCGTTCCACCAGCATTTTGTGTGTGTTGATTGAAAATTACAGTGGATTCCAGTTAATTGGCCCATTAGTGAATCAGGGAAGCCATTTATTTGGGACAACTCTTAAAGAACAAAAGCAAAACACAAAAAGAACCAGGATTCCACTATGCCACTTAACTGGGGCAGGAGACTATCACCAAACATTTTCTAACTACCATCAGCAGTGTGTATGTTGTGTGGCCACTCGACACTATACCAGACTTCAAGTGAGCCCTTTTTAAACAGCATCACTTGTGTGTTTGTTTTCAAAAAGCAGTGATTTTTGTCGCTGGTAGCTTGCGAGTTATAAACAGTACGACAATCTGGAACTGTTTTGCTCTCTGCGGTTTCAAGCATTCAGGCCTGGAGGTGCCAGAAACGACCAGGAGTGAAAATGAAATGATTTTACTACTTCAACAAGTTAGGCACTACGAAGAATTAAGGTTTGGACAATCATCTTGAATTTTACAATGAAAATGAAGAATTGCGGGGGGAAATCCAATCATTGATAGTGTTATATGAAGGCAGTTCATTATTTCCATAAGCTTCCTGTGCTGACTTTGTTCACTGCAAACACTGGATGAATTCCTCCATCAATAACTATTAGGAACTAATGCAGTTTTATAGTACTGTGGTACTGTTAGTAGAGTTTTAATTTGTTCTGTGAGGAGGGCCTCAGTGGGTCAGAGTTGACCATGGATGTTGCGTCCTCGCTGTCGAGACATGCAAAGCTAGCGCAGTACGATATGGAGAGCAGCTGTTGCTCATGTAGCAAGCTCCCCCTCTCCATGCATCTGATGAGCCCAAAGGAACAGCAAAGACTGAAAGAGTTTGGTACCAGTAGAGTCGCAGGAGTTGCCGGTCAGCGTTGAGCTCAACGTAGGACTGCCTTAGGGACTCCAGCTCTGGATTTTTCCCCTCAAGGTTTACTCCCAAGTCCTTCCCCGTGAGTGGGTATAGCCGCAGGGCAGCAGAGGTTTGAGATCAGAGTTTTCCTTCTCCAAGATGAGCTGCCAACCAGGCTGATGAGCCCCGTCTGCCCAAAGCGACTGGTTTTAAGGCATCAGTAATCCACTTTTGCCCCTTTCTCCTGTCAATCGAAACGGTTCTGCCAGGCTTAGTAGCTAAGCCACACGTGAAGGCCAGGAACTGGACTTGGTTGTCAGAGGCTATTTGAGGAGATTGTCTCCAGTATCACTCTCAGCTATAATAACCTTAAGAATCCAATTTGTTTTGTATTTCATTTAAATTCAGTAATTGGTACTCAGTTAAATGGTATTTAAAATACCTTTTGACTACATCCATGAAACTTCAGCTGATTGGGGCAGCCGCTTAATTGGTCCAAAATGTACTGACCCCGATGTGTCCCAATTAAACAGAAATCACTGTAATTTCGAAGGAGATGTAAGGCAGGTATTTTCACACAGAGAGCAGTGGAATTCGCTTGCTGGGGTGACGACCAAAACATCTAGACAGACACGTGAATATGAGGAAAATGGAAGGATTTGTGTAGGCACAAGGGATTAGTTTAGTTGGCCATTTGATGACTAAGTTACTCGGCACGACATTGTGGGCCAAGGACCTATTCTTGAGCTGTACTGTTCTACGTTCCAACGTGATTGGTCTCTTGGAACCGCGCTCCATGCCATTCCACGCTGCTCCTGCACATTTCCTTTCTCTCGTCTGCCATTCAGACAAGGCAAGATAGTCCTTCTGCTACCGGGCAGGGAGTTCCCAGTGTTTGTCTCCACCTCTGGTAAACCACCCCCCCTCCCCTTTACATCAGGGACCTGAGATAGAGAGTGTCGGAATGTTCTATAGAGCACTGCTGGATAACAGGTTTTTAATTTGGTTCACGGTCTCCTGGGCTGTGTGTGAGGAGTCTGTGTTCGCACATTTACATGGACGGTAAGAAATTGCAGTCTGACTATTTCAAATGGATACTCCTCATGTTCTAGTAGGAGCGAAATATACCAGCTAGTTGAGTGGCGTTGCAGCAACAACCTTACGCTCAAAGTCAGCAAAACCAAAGAGCTTCAAGACGAAGGAACACATACCAATCCTCATAGAGGGGTCAGAAGTGGAGAGAGTGAGCAGCTTCAAGTTCCTGGGTGTCAAGATCTCTGAAGATCTAACCTGGTCTCAACGTAGCGATGCAGCTGTAAAGAAGGCAATACAGTGGCTATATTTCATTAGGAGTTTGAGGAGATTTGGTTTGTAACCTAAAACACTTGAAAACTTCTACAAATATACTGTGGAGAGCATTCTGACTGGCTGCATCTCCATCTGGTATGGAGGTGGCTACTGCACAGGATCAAGGTAAGTCGTAGAAACTTGTAAAACTAGTCAGCTCTATCATGGGTACTAGCCTCTGTAGTATCCAAGGCATCTTCAAGGCACCTTAGGAAGGCAGCGTCATCGTTAAGTATCCCCACCACCCAGAGCACACCCTCTTCACACTGCTACTGTCGGGAAGGGGGTACAGGAGCCTGAAGACACACACTCAGTGATTCAGGAACAGCTTCTTCCCCTCTGCCATCAGGGAGGAGGTACAGGAGCCTGAAGACACACACTCAGTGATTCAGGAACAGCTTCTTCCCCTCCGCCATCAGGGAGGAGGTACAGGAGCCTGAAGACACACACTCAGTGATTCAGGAACAGCTTCTTCCCCTCCGCCATCAGGGAGGAGGTACAGGAGCCTGAAGACACACACTCAGTGATTCAGGAACAGCTTCTTCCCCTCTGCCATCAGGGAGGAGGTACAGGAGCCTGAAGACACACACTCAGTGATTCAGGAACAGCTTCTTCCCCTCCGCCATCAGGGAGGAGGTACAGGAGCCTGAAGACACACACTCAGTGATTCAGGAACAGCTTCTTCCCCTCTGCCATCAGGGAGGAGGTACAGGAGCCTGAAGACACACACTCAGCAATTCAGGAACAGCTTCTTCCCCTCTGCCATCCAATTCCTAAATGAACGCGGAACCCATGAACACTACCTCACTACGTTTTTAATTTTTTTTGCACTACTTATTTTAACTTAATTTTATATATATATTACATAATAACTCAGTTTTTCCCTCTATATTTATTACGTATGGCATTGCACTGCTGCAGTGAAGACAACAAATTTCACGACATATGCCACTGATACTAAGCCTGATTCTGATTTCTGCCTCACTCTCCTCACCCTTGTGTATTCCAGGCAGAGAGAAGGGGAGGGGTGGCAGGTCAGTTGGGGACCATTTGGTTGGTCTATTTGATGTGAGGGTTGGCCTCAGCCGTTGGAAGCATCAGCAAGGGAGATGAGGCGGAGTATAGGGCTATGGTGGGAAACTTTGTCACGTGGTGTGAGCAGAATCATCTGCAGCTTAATGTGAAAAAGACTAAGGAGCTGGTGGTGGATCTGAGGAGGGGCTAAGGCACCGGTGACCCCCCTTTCCATCCAAGGGATCAGTGTGGACATGGTGGAGGATTACAAATACCTGGGGATATGAATTGACAATAAACTGGACTGGTCAAAGAACACTGAGGCTGTCTACAAGAAGGGTCAGAGCTGTCTCTACTTCCTGAGGAGACTGAGGTCCTTTAACATCTGCCGGACGATGCTGAGGATGTTCTACAAGGCTGTGGTGGCCAGTGCTATCATGTTTGCTGTTGTGTGCTGGGGCAGCAGGCTGAGGGTAGCGGACACCAACAGAATCAACAAACTCATTCGTAAGGCCAGTGATGTTGTGGGGGTGGAACTGGACTCTCAGACGGTGGTGTCTGAAAAGAGGAAATTGCATGCCATCTTGGACATTGACTCCCATCCACTCCATAATGTACTGGTTAGGCACAGGAGTACATTCAGCCAGAGACTCATTCCACCGAGATGCAACACTGAGCGTCATAGGAAGTCATTCCTGCCTGTGGCCATCAAACTTTACAATTCCTCCCTCGGAGTATCAGACACCCTGAGCCAATAGGCTGGTTCTGGACTTATTTCCACTTGGAATAATTTACTTATGGTTTTCTATTGCTATATTTCTTGGTTGCTGCGACTATAACGAAACCCAATTTCCCTCGGGATCAATAAAGTCTGTCTGTCTGTCGGTCCCCCTGTCCATGCCTCAGTGTCTAATGGCTCTCTAGAGGCTTTCAGGGTCAAGTGTGTGCTTCAAAGACTGAAAGATTTAAATCTACAATTTTTGTGAATAACAACGTTTAAGACAAAAACCTCTGCTCTGTGGGAAAGGGTCTCAGTTCAGATTCCACCTTCCGTCGGACGCAAATTAGTTAAAATTTGTGTAAAATAAACGATGAACTACAGAATTAACTTTTAAACACAAGAAAAATTCTGCAGATGCTAGCACTCCAAAGTGACACATCACAAAATGCCGGAGGAACTCAGCAGGTCAGGCAGCGTCTATGGAAAAGAGTGAACAGTCGACAGTTCAGCCTGGAAAGGAAGGGGGGAGATGCCAGAATAAAATGGTGGGGGAAGTTTGTAAAAGGGTAAGTGATGTATTAACGTTAAGGTCGTGTAAGAAATAGTACTTGTTATAAAATGTTGACTTGAAAGTTCTGTATTTACGTATTTTTGGAATATTTAAAGGTCGTATCACTGAACTCTCCCTACAACCTATGGTATTCATCTCACGTTCTCGACATTTGTTGCTTCTTAATTTATTATTTTCCCCTTTCTGTTTACACTTGCACAGCTTGTTGCCTTTTGAACACCAGTCATCCGCCCTCTTGGTCTAGCGTGGTTAATGAATTTATTGAGAATTCCCGCAAGAAAATCGATTTTAGGGTTGTATACGATTACTTATCTGTAATTTGATAATAAATTTACTTTGAAATACACAATAATATAAAAATATAATTCAAACAATGGCCCGGGGGCGGGACCACGAACAGCTAGGTCCCGCCTCACGGGATAATTGGCAGGCTGAAAAACCAATCACAAGAGCGGGACTCTCACCTGATCGGCCAATCAGCACCGGAGGGCGAGGCCCGACCGCCGGCTCCAACGTTGCGCCCGTCGGTCTCTTCGGCCCGTTCCCGGTCAGGTTACGGTTCCACAGCGGCAGGAGATGAGGGCGATTTGCTGGTTTGCCTACCACCGCTCTTCTCCTTAACACAAAACACAAAACGCATTCCTGACGAAGGGTCTCGGCCCGAAACGTTGGCTGCTCTTTTCTCACGGATGCTGCCTGGCCTGCTGAGTTCTTCCAGCGATTTCTCCCCGCTCCTTCCACGCCGTCAGAAACCAGGACAACCCAACAACCTCCTCAGCCATTGGCTACTAGCGCTAATGGACTTTAACCAATAAGAGTTGCTGGTCAATGGTGGTGCCAACCCGGCGTCTGTTGTGCGCCGCCTAGAGGCTGGGAGGAGGAGAGTGTCCCTGTGGGGAAAAACTTTGGGAAAGTTTTTGATGTAGTGTGTCCATGCGTTTATATGATCAGGCTAATCAATTCCCCCCTCCTGTTTGCATATCCCACTGCCTCTGGAACAATCTACTCTCTTCCATCAAACAGAATGAAGAGGAGGAAGACGAACAAAGCCCTTAACTCCGAGTGGGTCATCGGGATGCCATTGTGACAGTGTTTTTTTTTTAAGCAGGCCGAGTTGCTTGTTCGACACTCAACCCAGCAAGGGAGGGAGCCGCTGGATTTGAATTCGGGAGCCTTCGCTCCAAAGTCCAGCACTGATGCCACTACGCCACCAGCCGGCCTACCACCTGGACGAAGGACGGATCCTATCCCGCTGTCATAAGACTCTTCACAAACTTCTTGCGTAATAAATATGAACTCTTGATCTCTCAAAAAAAAACAGTTGAAATTCTGCAATTCTGCAGATCAGGGCAACACACACACGAAATCAGCAGGTCGGGCCACATCTGTGGAGAGGAATCGATGCTTTGGGCCTGTTGTGTTTTTAATATTTCAATAATATTTGAGTAATAGTATACATATATAGTTTGAATAAGCACTCTTTATTGTTTAGGATGGTGGTGAATGTTGGCAGCTCTGGTTGAGGAGTTTGATATTGCTGTGTTCGCCGAGCTTGGCAGTTAACTTGCAGACGTCTCATCACCAGTCAAGGTGACGTCCTCGGTGAGCAGTTGTTGGTGTTTCTCTCTGGGAGTGCTTGCAGCTGTAAGTAAATAGCAATAAATAACGAGAACATGAGATAAAGAATCCTTAAAGTTAAATCTTTGTTTTTTGGAACATCTTTTTCCACCGAGGCTAGGGGAGGAAAAAAACCAGAGGTCATGGGCTAAGGGTGAAGGGGGAAAAGTTTAAAGGGAACATTGGGGGGGGGGGCTTCTTCACACAGAGAGTGGTGGGAGTGTGGAATGAGCTGCCAGATGAAGTGGTAAATGCGGGCTCACTTTTGACATTTAAGAAAAACTTGGACAGGTACATGGATGAGAGGGGTTTGGAGGGATGTGGCCAAGGTGCAGGTCAGTGGGACTAGGCGGAAAAATGGTTCGACACAGGCAAGAAGGGCCAAAAGGCCTGTTTCTGTGCCGTAATGTTCTATGGTTCTATCTCAATGGATGGGCAAGTGAGTGAAGTTATCCCCTTTGGTTCCAGAGCCTGATGGTTAAGGGGTGGTAACTGTTCCTGAACCTGGTGGTGCGAATCCTGAGGCTACTGTACCTTCTGCCTGATGGCAGCATCGAGGAAAGAGGCTGGCCTGGGCAGTGGGGGTCTTGGACAGTGGACACTGACCTGCAGTTAACAGCACTGCCCACTCCCTGCTTTGGGTTTACAGCATCTTTTCAGGTGCACCAAAGTACAGGGAAAATCATTGCTTTCCATGCAGTCCTTAACGGTCATTTCACCCACGTCATTTCATTCCAGTGGTACAGACAGACAGACATACTTTATTGATCCCGAGGGTAATTGGATTTTGTTACAGTCGCACCAACCAAGAAATATAGCAATATAAAAACATGAATAATTAAATAATAATAAGTAAATTATTCCAAGTGGAAATAAGTCCAGGCAGGACCAGTCTATTGGCTCAGGGTGTCTGACACTCCGAGGGGGGAATCGTAAAGTTTGATGGCCACAGGCAGGAATGACTTCCTATGACGCTCAGTGTTACATCTCAGTGGAATGAGTCTCTGGCTGAATGTACTCCTGTGCCTAACCAGTACATTATGGAGTGGATGGGAGACATTGTCCAAGATGGCATGCAACTTGGACAGCATCCTCTTTTCAGACACCACCTTCAGAGAGTCCAGTTCCACCCCCACAACATCACTGGCCTTACGAATGAGTTTGTTGATTCTGTTGGTGTCCGCTACAAGGGAACGTAGAGGAGAATCAGAATCAGGTTTAATATCACCAGCAGGTGTACGTCGTGAGATTTGTTGTAACGTGGCACCAGTATAAAGCAATACGTAATAATGGAAAAATAGCCCTGTGAATTTCAGTAAATATGTATATAAAATAATTATGTAAGTAGAGTAAAATAGAAATTTTTTAAAAAGTAGTGAGGTAGTGTCATGGGTTCAATGTCCATTTAGGAATCAGATGGCAGAGGGGAAGAAGCTGTTCCTGAATCGCTGAGTGTGTGTCTTCAGGCTCCTGTACCTCCTCCTTGATGGTAGTAATGAGAAGAGGGCACGTCCTGGGGTGGTGGGGGTCCTTAATGACGTACATTGCCTTTCTGAGGCATCACTCCTTGAAGATGTCCTGGATGCTGGGGAGGCTAGTGAAGATGAAGATGATGATGAATGATCTTTATTGTCATTATACAATGAAACTCTATTTGGCTTCCTCCCAGGCAATTAAATAGAGCAGTAGATAAAAACAAGACAGTAATAGAAAAACAGTATTAAATAGATAAGTAGCAGAAAATAAGGTGCAACAGCACCAGAATATCACAGTAATGCACAAAGTGCCGTTAGTGCAAGTATTTGAGTCCTTGTGTGTGCTCACAGTTTCAGTCACTGTTCTGTGGGAGTGGTGTGATGGAGGCCACAGCTCTGGGGTAGAAGCTGTTCCCCAGTCTATTTGTTCTGGCTTTTAGTGTCCGGAACCTTTTGCTGGACGGCAGCGGGTCGAACAGGGAGTGGCCAGGGGTGTGTGGTGTCTCTGGTTATGCTGATTGCTTTCCTCACGAGTGCCCATGATGGAGCTGACTGAACTTACAACTCTCTGCAGCTTACTTTGATATCGATCCTGCGCCGTAGCCCCTTCTGCCCCCTCCCCATACCGGATGGTGATGGAGCCAGTCAGAATGCCCTCCACGGCACATCAGTAGAAATTTTCAAGTGTTTTGTGGTGTCAGACCAAATCTCCTCAAACTCCGAATGAAAAAGGGGAGTACAGGATAAAATGGTGACATGTATATATACATAAGGTCAAAGGCCATAATGAGGTCAATTGTGAGGTCAAGAGTCATCTTACGAGAGGTCTATTTCTATAACGGGGGACAGAAGCTGTCCTTAAACCTGCTGATAACATGTTTTTAGGCATTTGTGTCCCAATGGAAGAGGGAGGAAGGGAAAATGTCCCAGGGGTGGGGTAGGATCCGTGATAAGTTAAATATGAGATAAAGATAAAGATTTACTTGTTATGAGTACATCAACACGTCCGGTGAAATGTGTCATTTGGCATCGATGACTAACGCGGCCCGAGGATGCGCTGGGGGGGGCAGCCCGCGAGCCTCACTACACTTCCGGTGCCAACGTAGTGCGCCTACGACTCGCTGACCCTGACCGACGGGCAGACCCTCGGACTGTGGGAGGGAACCGGAGGACCCGGAGGAAACCCGCGCGGTCGCGGGCAGAATGTATCGGCTCCTCGCGGACGGCTGCGCGAATTGAAGCACGAGCGCTAGCGCTGTAAGGTGTCGTGTCAGCCGCTGTGCCGTCGTACCGCCACCTCTCCCACCCTCCACGCTGGCTGATTACCGCGGAAGCGAGGGGAGGCGGGTTTACGTGACAAGCCGAGCTGCATCTGCGGCTCTCGGACGATTCTGATGTTGAACTTCCTTTGTAGTAAGTATACTTTTTGGTAAGTCTGGAGACCAGCGGTCTATAAGGCGCTACAGTAGAGCAGCGGCTAGTGGAACAGTATTACGGAGTTCAAGGTTCAGAGTTCAATCCCAGCATCCTCTGTATGGCGTCTGTTTATTTAATACCAGAGGTCATGCATTGAAGGTCAGAGGGGTAAGTTTTTGACTCAGAGAATGGTGGATGCCCACAATGCCTGATGTGGTGGCAGAGCCAAATACTTTAGAGGATTTTAAGAGATGTTTGGATAGGCAAATGGAGGTGAGAATGATGGAGGGATATGTGCGCATTATGTAGGGAGGAGGGATTGGTTTTTTGATTTACTTGGTAGCTGGTTCAGCACAACGCTGTGGGCCGAATGGGCTGCTCCCGGGCTGTACTGTTCTACACTCCTCCCCACAGAATGCGTGGGTTTCCTCCGGGCGCTCCGGTTTCCTTCCACAGTCCAAAGACGTTCGGTTGATAGGTAAGTTGGTCATTGTGAATTGTCCTGTGATTGGGATAGGGTTAAATCGGGGGTTACTGGGCAGCGTGGCTGGAAGTTTCTACACCTGTATCTCTAAATTTAATAATAAATATACAATAGTATATTTATACAATCACCTCATATTAGCTCGAAAACGAGAGCACCTCGTATTCAAATCCTTTTGTAATGAAAACTGTGCTGCTATTTGCCTTCCTAATCACTCACTATGAACAATTCGAGTACAAGCACCACCTGGGCCTCTTTGGACAAACCAATGTTTCCTAATACCCTCCCAGAGGACCACAGCCTTGTCCTAGGGTGTGGGGGTCAGGACTTTATGCTTTGGCTCTTGGTAGAGTCACCCACGCCAAACAGGTCAAAGGGTAGAGGTCAGACTAAGAGTGGTCCACCGGGGGGGGGGGGGGGGGGGGGGGGGGAGGTTCACAACCCTGACTCGTAAAACAAAATTGGTACGGAAACAGCAATGAAGATTCCTTCTACATCTGAGTGTGACGGTATTCCTGAGTCTCTGCCTGGGACTTCCATGACTGATAGTAGTGAAAACCGAGAGGAAGCTACTGACACGATGAAGGAAGCCCTGAACACCGCCGGAGATGGGGGATCTTTGCTGCCCCAAACACCAGTGGCATACGAGCAGGAAGTTCAGTTTCCCAATACGTTATCTTTTAAGAGCACTCTCTGTTTCTGTTTTATGCACCGAACTAGACGTTTTTCTCCGCGTTCTATCTGCCATTGTCTTGACCATTCATTGAGCTTGTCTGCACTCACATAATCAGAGCTAAATCTTACAAGGACATAAACATTTCCAACTACTGAGTACAATGTCGCTCCACAAACAGATTCAGTTGATTGTAACCACAAGAGATTCTGCAGACGCTGGAAGTCCAGAGCAACGCGCACAAAACGCTGGAGGAACGCAGCAGGTCAGGCGGCGTCTATGGAAATGAATAAACAGTGGACGTTTCGGGCCGAGACCCTTCACCAGGACTGGGAAGGAAGGGGGAAGAAGCCAGAATAAAAAGATGGGGAGAGGGGAAGGAGGGTGGCCGGAAGGTGACAGGTGAAGCCAGGTGGGTGGGAAAGGTCAAGGACTGGAGAAGAAGGAATCTGATTGGAGAGGAGAGTGGACCAGAGGAGAAGGGGACCCGCGAGAGGAAGCAGTAGCCAAGTGGGAAGGGACAGAAGGCAATTGGGTTATAGAGGTAGGGGGTTGTGTGGAATTTGTTTGTCGGAAGGAGGAATCAATATTTATGCGCTCAGTCTGGAGACTTCCTCGATGGAGCATAAGATCCTCCACCCTGAGGGTGGCATCATCTTGGCACAAGAGGAGGCCATGGACTAACGAGTTAGGACAGACTAAGTGTGGTCCATCGGTCCTCCAGGTTCGGGAGGTTCACAACCCTGACCGGTAAAACAAAATTGTTACGGAAACAGCAATGAAGGTTCCTTCTGCATTGGATTGGGAATTCAGCTGATGAAAGATTACTTGCACACCCTCGGAAGGTCTCGCAGCTGGTGGAGCTTCTGCCTCGCAGGTCCAGTTGTCTGGGTCCGATTCTGGAGTTTGAGGCTTAGGGCTCAGGGCCCAGAGTTTCAGGCCTGGCGGTCGGTGGTCCTGGGTTCGATGCCGAGGAACGTACCCTAATAAAATGGCCGCTGACTGTACGTTTATGGAGGTAGCCCGTCCACTTTGAGGTTCGACGTGTTGTGCGTTCAGAGATGTTGTAACGTGTGGTTACTGGAGTTACTGTCACCTTCCTGTCAGCTTGAACCAGTCTGGCCATTCTCCTCCGACCTCTGTCATTAACGAGGTGTCTTCGCCCACAGAACTGCCGCTCACTGGATGTTTGGTTTTCATTTTCAGCACCATTCTCTACTCTGCAGACTGTCGTGCATGAAAATCCCAGGAAATCATCAGTTTCTGAGATACTCAAACCACCCCATCTGACACCGACAGTCAAAATCACTTAGATCACATTCCTTCCCCTATTCTGACATTTGGTCTGGACAACAACTGAACCTCTTGACCACGTCTGCATGCTTTTATGCACTGAGTTGCCGCCGTGTGATTGGCTGATTGGATGTTTGCATTAACGAGCAGGCGTACCTAATGAAGTGGCCACTGTGCTGGAATAATCTAAACGTACCAACGAGGATCAACCAGGGTATCTCAGAAGGAAACAGCCGTACCCCAGTTAACCCGTAAAACTCACAAGGATATGGGTGTTACCCACAGCACCAGACTGGGCTAGCAAATCATATCGGAGGCAGAATTCATTGACCCTTCCCGGGACTCTCAGCACAAGAACATCCCGGGACGACGGTGGCGAATGCTTTTGAGAGCGCGGATATTGTTTCCTTAAAAAAAAATCCTCTGGCACGCCATGGTGGCGTTGAGCAGAGGCAGAGCAGTCAGCAGGGTGCCTTGCAACGCCAGCAATGAGCAATGATTCCGGCTGCTGTCAGTAAGGAGTTTAGATGTCTCCCTATGACCATGCCAGCACCCTTTAGGTGCCCCTCAAACCTTGCCAGACCATGGCTGGTCTCCTGTGCCATCAGTTTCTCGGATTGGTTAGGTCAAACAAAACTACCGAGATCGATGTGAAATTTCCCTCCACCTTAAGCGCAATATTCACTCGGTGGACAGTGAACGCAGCTCCCCCAAAACTCCCTCTGTGCTATTATGGATACAAGGCGACATATGGGACTCTGGTTGCTCTCAGTAACAGAACTTTAAGAATTTACATTCACTCTCTTTACTTACCAACCCTTTATCACAAACTTCCCCACACAAGGAGAATATCCACTACCTGGGCAAGTTACCGGGCAACAGTCATATCTGTAACCTGGCAACAAGGCCACAGATTCAGCATAATTTCATATAAACTTAGTTTAAGCTTATTTTCAAATAAAATGCTCCAGCTAGTTGTGTGAGGATACTGGATAAACGAGAATTGAGTATACTGTACCTCAGAACTGAAAAAGTTAAAAGTTAAAGGTTAATATTAAAAAGTTAATGATTGAGGTAAGTGTAAGATTTGTTACATGGATGTTGAAGTGTACAGAAAAATGCATCACTTGCGTCGAAGAGAGCAGCTATGGCTGGGCTGGGCGGTCTCTTGAAAGTGTTCCCACACTTCCGGCGCTAATGTACCCTCGCTTTTTCCACAGGTTCTCCCATGCCCCCTTCCTTTGTACCTATTACCAGTGTATCCCTGTCTTTCCCAAGTGTTCCCAGTGTTCCAATTCCCAACGTAGCTTTGCCTTTCCCAAGTGTTCCCAGTGTACCAATTCCCAACGTAGTTTCACCTTTCCCCAGTGTTCCCAGTGTACCAATACCCAATGTATTTTCGCCTTTCCCAAGTGTTCCCTGTGTTCCAATTCCCAATGTAGCCTATATTCCCAATGTATCCTTGCTTTTCCCAAGTGTTCTCAGTGTACCCGTTCCCAATGTAGCCTCGCCTTTCCCATATGGTCACGTAGGGTAATGTAGTCGGTGGAAATGTACAAAATTCACAACCACCGTCACGGAGTTATGTCCCTTTAAGAGACCGACCTGATGTGACGACATAGTTACGTGAAGTCTGGTCACTTCACGTTTCGGAGTACAATAATCTGGTTGTTACGATTTTCTTAAACATAAAACACCTCACGTTGTTTAATTTGCGAAAACCTACAGCGGCTGTAAACTCTTTCCCATTGTACCCACGCCTTTCCCAAATGCACCTTCTCCCTCCTATTTTCCAGGTGCTCCCAGTGCTCCCACCCATTCCCAGTGCACTTTCACCTTAGCCAGCTGGTTGGTTTCTGGGAGAGCTGCTGGAAAGAGACAGGGTGGGGCAGCCGGAGGCAGACACTGTTTAATTCCAAGGTATTCATTGTTTTGTATAAGCAGACTTACTCAACCATGTTAATGAACATAATTACCTGCGCCTTTATAGTTAGTAGATAGTCTTAATCACTTGTGTAATAATGTCATTTATGACCTGTGTAAATTATTTTGAATATTTGTTGGTATTCTGAATCATTAAATGAACCATATTAAAGTAGTTTGCATTCCAGGTATCTGACATATGAATTTATGGTTTGTTCGGCCTCTCGTTGTTGTTAATTGCCAGAGGCTAATTGCTCACGAGAAGGTAGTGGGGCGCTGCCTCCTTAAACAGCTTTAAATCCCGTGTGGCGAAGGCGCTTCTGAGGAGGGTGTTCCATGGCTCAGGCCCGGCGATGATGAACTGTTGCACCATCGACAATGGTTGTTGCGCAGGAAGTCCCCTCTCCCACCCCTGCGGCTGCATGGCCTGTTGCAGCCTCCCGAGGCAGGGGGCATCAGAGGAGGTGCGAGAGAGAACGGGGCGTGGTGGGCACAGGGAAACCCTTACTGGGTTGGGGGCTGGCCCCCGCGGGCTGACTCTCCTGCCAGTGTCTGCTCCTGGGAAGGTAAGCTGGAGACCCCTCATCTGGGCTGACCAAGAGCCACTGGCATGCGGCGTGAAATTTGTTAACTTAGCAGCAGCAGTTCAATGCAATACATAATCTGGCAGAGAGAGAAAAATAATAATAACAAACAAACGAGTAAATCAATTACGTATATCAACTAGATTAAAAAATAGGTGCAAAAATAGAAATACTGTATATTGAAAAAAAAGTGAGGTAGTGTCCAAGGATTCAATGTCCATTCAGAAATCGGATGGCAGAGGGGAAGAAGCTGTTCCGGAATCGCTGAGTGTGGGCTTTCAGATGAGGAACTGCTCCATGCTCGCTTTTGCAGAAACGTGGCCCCAGGACGACATCCCAAGCATTCTCAATCTTCAGGCCACTGTGCTAAGATTATTTTATAGCTGTGCGTGCCGTGTTGCCGCCAGAACTTGGCCTTCTGGACTGCCCCACCTCACACTCGTCTGGATGAAGTTCCACCGACTCTCCGAGACGCTCTATTCTTTAGACAATCTTCTTCGCCGTCTGTGACTCTGCGAATCTCCGTGCCGACTGCAGGCTTGCTGGTCAGACCGTCTGCCTTTCGCCCAACTCGTTTACATCCACGTCAACGAACCAAGGTCCCGTCACCGCTCTCCGCGGTACACCGCTGGCGACGGACATCCATCCGCCTCCCATCACCAGGCCAGTTGTTTCATTTCCCGATCTCATCCCCGGAATTTCAAAAGTTCAAAGTATATTTATTATCAAAGTGCGTATACAGGAGAGAGGTCTTCTTACAGGCAGCCATGAAACAATAAACCCCAACAGAACACATTAAAAAGGAGGAAGTGGTCAAACACCCAATGTGCCAAAGGAAAGCAAACTCCGCCAGCAATAAAAGCGAGTGTTCAGAAATGAAGTTTTATGAAAGACCGCGAAGCTGGGCATCACTGTGGCTGAAGCAGGCGATGGCCTCAGTTCAGTGCAGAGTCAAGTAAACGTTATGGGACTGGAGACGTGAAGCCAGGCATCACAGTGGCCGGACCGGGCCACGGCCTCAGTTCAGCACGGAGCCAGGCAAACAGCACGAAGCAGTGAGCAGAACCCATAGAACCATAGAACATTTCAGCACAGAAACAGGCCTTTCAGCCCTCCTCAGCTGTGCCAAACCATCTTTCTGCCTAGTCCCACTGACCTGCAACTGGACCATATCCCTCCAAACCCCTCTCATCCATGTACCTGTCCAAGTTTTTCCTAAATGTTAAAAGTGAGCCTGCATTTACCACTTCATCTGGCAGCTCATTCCACACTCCCACCACTCTCTGTGAGAAGAAGCCCCCCCCGCCTAATGTTCCCTTTTAACTTTTCCCCCTTCACCCTTAACCCATGTCCTCTGGTTTTTCTCCCCAGCCTCAGTGGAAAAAGCCTGCTTGCATTCACTCTATCTATACCCATCATAATTTTATACACCTCTATCAAATCTCCTCTCATTCTTCTACGCTCCAGGGAATAAAGTCCTAACCTATTCAACCTTTCTCGGTAACTCAGTTTCTGAAGTCCCTGCAACATCCTCGTTAACCCGCCCATCTTTCACCTCCGGTCCCAACCCGCTGACCTTTCCACTCCGGCCCGGCGCTGAAATCGTCCAGACACTGGGCCGTATCCTGCTCTGGGGGTCTCGATCCCGGATCCTGCCACCTCAATTCGCCCCTTACCCATCCTTTCCCATCTGTCCTGGCGCTGAAGTCGGTCAAACCTCACCGTGAATGGAATTGCCTGGATATTGTACGCTCACTTGCAAAGTAAAACTCGGTAGGGTTGCTGGGGCACGGATCTGAAATTTCTAAAGTGCACACGGCTTGACGCCGGTCAGCCGACCGATTCCGTTTTCACACATGTCAATCAGTAAAAACCAAACTGGCTGGCTGCTGCTCGAATACAAAGAAAGGCGCTCTTAAATTTCTATAGATGGATGATGGAGAGCATTCTGATTGGCTGCGTCACTGTCCGGTATGGGCGGGGGTGGGGGGGGCACTGCACAGGATCGAATGTTGTAAGGTGAGTATTATTAAAAGTAAGTTAGTACTAACCGGGCAGCTGTTGGTAACAAGAGGCGGGATCCGGGATTGGCGGGGTCTTTATTTCCGCTCTTTTTACTCCCAGTATGCATTGTATATAGTCCCTCCACCCATGCCGCACGAGGTACCTGGAAGCCTCTGTATTGTGAATATCATTTGCCGTCCCCGATAAAGATGCTCTTTTGGCCGTCAAGTTGTCGAGCAGTCTTTTTGTAAAGTAGAAGTTCCCACAGAAGTAATCTGCAGAGAGTTGTAAACTCAGTCAGCTGTAAACTAGCCTCCGTAGTGTCCAGGATGTCTTCAAGGAATGATGCCTCAAAAAGGTGGCGTCCATCATTAAGGACCTGAATCGCCCAGGACATGTCCTCTTCTCACTGTTACCATCAGGAAGGAGGTACAGAAGCCTGAAGACACACACTCAGTGATTCAGGAACAGCTTCTTCCCCTCTGCCATCAGGGAGGAGGTACAGGTGCCTGAAGACACACACTCAGCGATTCAGGAACAACTTCTTCCCCTCTGCCATCAGGGAGGAGGTACAGGTGCCTGAAGACACACACTCAGCGATTCAGGAACAACTTCTTCCCCTCTGCCATCAGGGAGGAGGTACAGGAGCCTGAAGACACACACTCAGTGATTCAGAAACAGCTTCTTCCCCTCTGCCATCCGATTCCCGAATGGACATTGAACCCGTGAACAATATCTCACCACATTTTTTCTCTTTTTGCATTACTTACTCAATATAACTTGATATATAATATATATAAAATTATATACTTAACGTATATACATATTTACTCTTACTGTAATTTATAGATTATTTCACTCTACTGCTGCCGTAAAGTTAATGAATTTCACGACGTACACTGGTGATGAAACCTGATTCTGATCATGTGTCTGTAAGCCCAAAGCTGGTTTCAGATCTATCCATCACATGTGGAGTGCATCAAGACGTACAGTGAGAGGTGTCACTTGCATTAACAAACCACACGGCACGATTACAGCTTTGTACCTCCCGGAGTTCGAAGTTCAACTCTGGCGCCGCTCCATAAGGAGTCTCCGTCCGTCCATCCTGTGGACCTCCCGGTGCTCCGGTGTCCTCCCGCAGTCCAAAGACGGACCGGTTGGCAGGTTAACTGGAACTGCGGTTTGTCCCGAGATTAGGTCAGGGTTAAATCGGGGTTGTAGGGGATCGCTGGGGAGGCACGACTCGAAGGCCGGAAGGGCCTATTTGACGCTGTGTCAACAAACAAATAAATAAATGGCTCCAAAATAGATCCCTTCACCGAGAACCTACGCTCCATCTGACAGAGAAAGCAAGATCTCCCAGTGGCCATCCATTTTAATTCCACTCCCCATTCCCATTCCCATATGTCCATCCATGGCCTCCTCCACTGTCGGGATGAGGCCACACTTAGGCTGGAAGAAAAACACTTTATATTCCATCTGGGTAGCCTCCAACCTGATGGCATGAACATCGATTTCTCAACCTTCCAGCAATACCCCCCCCCCCCCCACCTTTCCTTCACCATTTCTCTCTCTCACCTCATCTCCATGAATGTGAACAAAACAAAAGAGATGGTTGTTGACTTCAGGAGGGTACGGAGCGACCACTCCCCACTGAACATCGATGGCTCCTCGGTAGAGATCGTAAAGAGCACCAAATTTCTTGGTGTTCACCTGGCGGAGAACCTGGTCCCTCAACACCAACTCCATAGCAAAGAAAGCCCAGCAGCGTCTCTACTTACTGCAAAGGCTGAGGAAAGTCCATCTCACACCCCCCACCCTCATCACATTCTACAGGGTTGTATTGAGAGCATCCTGAGCAGCTGCATCACTGCCTGGTTCGGAAATTCCACCATCTCGGATCACAAGACCCTGCAGAGAATAGTGAGGTCAGCTGAGAAGATCATCGGGGTCTCTCTTCCCGCCATCACAGACATTTACACTACATGCTGCATCCGCAAAGGAAACACCCCTCATACAAACTCTTCTCCCTCCTGCCATCTGGGAAAAGGCTCCGAAGCATTCGGGGTCTCACAACCAGACTATGTAACAGTTTCTTCCCCCAAGCCATCAGACTCCTCAATACCCAGAGTCTGGACTGACACCAACTTACTGTCCTATTGTCCTGTTTATTATTTATTGTAATGCCTGCACTGTTTTGTGCACTTTATGCAGTCCTGGGTACGTCTGTAGTCTCGTGTAGTTTTGTTTCTGTGTTGTTTTTTACGTAGATCAGTCTAGTTTTTGTACTGTGTCATGTAACACCATGGTCCTGAAAAAACTATCTCATTTTTACTGTGTACTGTACCAGCAGTTATGGTCAAAATGACAATAAAAAGTGACTTGACTTGACTACCCCTCAGCTTTTTTTTTCTCCAGTCCTGTTGAAGGGTCTTGGCCTGAAACGCCGACTGTACTCTTTTCCACAGACGCTGCCTGGCCTGCTGAGTTCCTCCAGCATTTCTCTGTGTGTTGCTCGGATTTCCAGCGTCTGCAGACTCTCTCTTGCCTCCAAGGGTGTGCTGGGGGCAGCCTGCAAATTGTTGCCTCACTTTCCAGCGCCCAACAAGCACAGGACTCCAGTACAACATACAAAATTCACAACAATACCTCAATATGGCTTTTTCCCCCCAAAACTACAAAAGTTCATTCACACAAAACACGAACCTCAAGACAGTGAACAAATTGAAGTTAAAATACGATTATCACTGTCTATAAAATGGTTAATTTGCTAGAGGGGGCCCACCATTCCCAGAAATCCCCCCCCACTGTACCCATGCCCCCTCTCCAAGGAGAGCTGGCCATGGACGTTTCCCCAAAGGAGGGGCAAGCAGTTGGCCCAGGCAGAGCCCTCGACTGCCTGTGCCTGGACCCTTGAAGGTCCATTTTGGGGATGCCCAGGATCAAGCCCAGCAGCAGATCCTCTGAGCCTACCCCCCACCCCAAATGAGTGCCCGGATATCAGCACGGGGGCTGAAGTGCTACCGAATCCCAAGGACAAAACCTTTCAGATATTCAACCCCTCTCCCTCAATATGGCCACGTACTGAGAGCAACACAAGCATGCAAGACTGATAATAACGATTACTTAAAGTTATTGAAGGGCTTGTCACATGAAGTGTTTAATGTCTCTGGGCCTGTACTCACTGGAATTCAGAAGAATGAGGGGTGACCTCATTGAAACCTATTGAATGGTGAAAGGCCTCGATAGAGTGGATGTGGAGAGGACGTTTCCTATGGTGGGAGAGTCTAAGACCAGAGGGGACAGCCTCAGAATAGAGGAGCGTCCTTTTAGAACGGAGATGAGGAGGAATTTCTTTAGCCAGAGGATGGTGAATCTGTGGAATTCTTTGCCAGAGGCAGCTGTGGAGGCCAAGTCATTGTGTATATTTACAGCAGAGGTTGATAGGGTCTTGATTGGTCAGAGCATGAAGGGATACGGGGAGAAGTCAGGAGATTGGGGCTGAGGGAAAATCGATCAGCCATGATGAAATGGCGGAGCAGACTTGATGGGCCAAGTGGCCTCTTTCTGCTCCTATATCTTAAGTTTTTAAAGTGAGGAGAGAGAGACAGAGAGACCGACAAACAGACAAGAAAGAGAGAGTCAGACAAAGAGAGGGAGAGAGGACCAGAGAGAGAAGGAGGTGGGGGGGTGGGAGAGAGAGAGAGAGAGACAGAGGGGAACAGACAGACAAAGAGAAGAAAGAGGGGGGAAGAGAGTGAGGGACAGAGAGAGAGAGGAGGAAGGGAGTGAGGGACAGAGAAAGAGAAGAGAGGGAGAGAGCGAAAAAGAGGAACAGAGGGAGGGAGAGAAACAGAGACAGAGAGAGTGAGGGAGAGAGAAACAGAGACAGAGAGAGAGAGAGTGAGAGGGAGAGAGAGGGACAGAGACAGGGGGGATAGAGAGAGAGGGTGAGAGAGAGAGAGGAACAGAGACAGACAGAGGGACACAGAGAGAGAGAGAGGAGGAAGGGAGTGAGGGACAGAGAGAGAAGAGAGGGAGAGAGTGAGAGAGAGGAACAGAGAGAGTGAGAGGGACAGAGACAGAGAGAGAGTGAGGGAGAGAGAAACAGAGACAGAGAGAGAGAGTGAGGGAGAGAGAGGGACAGAGACAGGGGGGATAGAGAGAGAGGGTGAGAGAGAGAGGGGAACAGAGACAGACAGAGGGACACACAGAGAGAGAGAGAGGAGGAAGGGAGTGAGGGACAGAGAGAAGAGAGGGAGAGAGTGAGAGAGAGGAACAGATAGAGAGTGAGAGGGACAGAGACAGAGAGAGAGTGAGAGGGAGAGAGAGGGACAGAGACAGACAGAGTGAGGGACTGTGACAGAGAGAGACTGTGAGAGACGGAGAGAGAGAGACTTAATCTGCTGTTCCTAGGGACATACATCTAAGTTTTGACTTATGGGAGCTGGCACCTGTGTATGGGGCCGGTAGCTCAGGGACAGCCTGTACACGGGACGGACAGTAAACTGTTCCGCAGACATCCAACCAGCAGGTGGCACTCGTGCCACTCACTCCGCCATCAACACCAACTTTCCAGTGAAACTGGTCGAGGGTTGTCCAGTGATGAACGATTAAAGTGAACTTTGTCAGCCCCAGTTCCGCAGTTCCTGTTTCACATTTGGGGAACAGACATCTCGTAGGTACCAGGATATCAGTCGTTTCCTGTCCTGTTTTAGTTTCTGATGCACCATCAATAACTCACACTGAGACGTAAGGCGAGATATCGGCTTTTATTGACTGGAAGAAGGAACCAGGAGTGAGTGTCCATCATACTATGTCCTGGAGACTGAGAGGCCGGGCTCAGACCTCAATCGCCTTTATACAGGGGCCTGTGGGAGGAGCCACTGGAGCAGTCAGCAGGGAGCATGTCCAGACAGGCACATAGTTCACCACAGTTTCAGAGGGGATGAGTCAGACTGACAAACTGTACTGGTGATGTGGATGAAAGGACAAGATGTATAGCAGTCCGGTTCAATACTCGGAATCGGTGAGGCAGCAGGGCTACCCGCCATTAAGGACATATATACAGGAATGTGTGGGGAAAAAGCCAGTAAAATCATGGAGGATCTCACCCACGGACTGTTTGGCCTGCTCCCAACAGGCTTCATCCACTCCTGGACCTCCAGGCTCAAAAGCCCCTGATGAAGGGCCTCGGCCTGAAATGTCGACTGTTGACTCTTTTCCACAGAGGCTGCCCGGCCTGCTGAGTCCCTCCGGCATTTTGTGTGTGTGTGGGCGTTGCTTTGGATTTCCAGCATCTGCAGACTTCTGTTTGTGAACCTTCCCGAGTCTGTCAAGCTGATCAACACCTCCACCCACTAACCCGTCTAATCACATCACCCAGTGTCACGTACAACCAGTCTGCGCACGTACATGTTATCTGTTATCAGATGGTTTTTATATTCAGCTTTCAAGAGGACCGAGCCCTTGTTGTGGTTTGGAGGTTTGCGTGCCTCAATGACCCAGAGAGCCACGTTGGCTGTAGTCAGGGCTTTATGGTAGGGTCACCCATGCCAAAGAGGTCAAAGGGTAGAGGCCAGAATAAGAGTGTGATGCACCATCAATAACTCTGAAACGTGGGTTAAGGTAGGCTTTTATCGGCTGAAAGAAAGAACAAGCAGCAAGTGACCACCACACTGCATCCTGGGGACTGAGACTGGGGCTGTGTCTCCAATCGCCTTTATACCGGGGTGCGTGGGAGGAGCCACAGGGGCAGTCAGCAGGGGGCATGTCCAGACAGGTAGATGTAGTTCACCACAGAGTGGCCCACTGGTCCTCCAGGTTCAGGGGTTGAGCTCAGGGCTAGCAACCCTGACCGGTCAAGCAAAGCCGTCACAGAAACAATGAAGAATCCTTCTACATCCGAGTGTGACGGTATTCCTGAGTCTCCACTCGGGATTTACGTGGCTGACGGGAGTGAAAGCTGAAAGGAAGATACAGACAAGATGAACAAAGCCCAGGGATGGAGGACCTTCACTGATGCCCCAAATGTCAGCGGCGTAACAAGTGATAATTAAATTTTATATTTATATCTATTGGTTTTTGACTTTTTTTTTGTGCCTCTGATCAGGAGTAACAATCATCTTGATTTTCCTTTACAATGGTAAAGGGGAAATGACAACAAAATATCTTGAATCTCGAATCTTATGAAGAAAGGCATTTTGACAAGGCAACACACATTCAGGCCAGGCAGCATCTGTGGGAAAAAGTATGGTCGACGTTTCGGGCCGAGATCCTTCGGCAGTACTGGAGATGAAAAGCTGAGGAGCAGATTTAAAAGGTGGGGGGAGGGGAGAGAAAAACGCCGGGTGACAGGTGAAATCTAAAGGGGGAGGGATGAGGTAAAGAGCTGGGACGTTGATTGGTGAAAGACACAGAAGGCTATGGAAGAAAGAAAAAGTCAGCAGGAGCACCAGAGGGAAGTGATGGGTGGGCAAGAAGGTGAGAGGGGGACAAGGGGCAGGTGTAACACTCATTCTGCTTGTTCAGTGGGGTGGGACGAGTGGACAAGGGAGTCGCATAGGGAGCGATCCCTGCAGCAAGTGGGGGGAGGCAAGGATGTGCTTGGTGATGGGATCCCATTGGAGATGGTCGTTTCAGAGAATTCTGAGCTGGATGCGGAGGCTGGAGGGGTGGTGGGTGAAGACGAGTAACCCTAACCCTCGTAGGGTGGCGGGAGGACGGGGTAAAAGCAGACGTGTGTGAAATAGAAGAGATGCAGTTGAGGACAGAGTTGATGATGGAGGAAGGGAAGCTCCTTTCTTTGAAGAAAAAGGTCATCTCCTTCATTCTAGAATGAAAAGCCCCATCCTGAGAGCAGATGCATTGGAGACGGAGGAGTTGAGATAAGGGGAAGGCGTTTTTTTACAAGTTGCAGTGTGCGATAGTCCGGGTACCTGGGCGAGTCCATGGGTTTATAATAGACATCAGTAGACAAGCTGTCTCCGGAGACAGAGACTGTGAGATCGAGGAAGGGGAGGGAGGTGTTGGAAGTGGACCCGATAAATTTGAGGGCAGGGTGGAAGTTGGAGGCAAAGTGGATGAAGTCGGCGAGTTCATCATGGGTGCAGGAAGCAGCAGAAATGCAGTCAATGATTCAGCGTAGGAAACGTGCATGACAGTCACCCATGTAGAACAGAGACTGATCCACGTAGTCGACCAACAGGGACCCATGTGAGTGCCCATGGCTACAGGGACCAACAGGGACCCATGTGCGTGTCCATGGCTACAGGGACCAACAGGGACCCAAGTGAGTGTCCATGGCTACAGGGACCAACAGGGACCCATGTGAGTGTCCACGGCTACAGAGACCAACAGGGACCCAAGTGAGTGCCCACGGCTACAGGGACCAACAGGGACCCAAGTGAGTTTCCATGGCTACAGGGACCAACAGGGACCCATGTGAGTGTCCACGGCTACAGGGACCAACAGGGACCCAAGTGAGTGTCCATGGCTACAGGGACCAACAGGGACCCAAGTGAGTGTCCATGGCTACAGAGACCAACAGGGACCCATGTGAGTGTCCACGGCTACAGAGACCAACAGGGACCCATGTGAGTGTGCATGGCTACAGAGACCAACAGGGACGCATGTGCGTGTCCATGGCTACAGGGACCAACAGGGACCCATGTGAGTGCCCACGGCTACAGGGACCAACAGGGACCCATGTGAGTGCCCACGGCTACAGGGACCAACAGGGACCCATGTGAGTGCCCACGGCTACAGGGACCAACAGGGACCCATGTGAGTGTGCATGGCTACAGAGACCAACAGGGACCCAAGTGAGTGTCCATGGCTACAGAGACCAACAGGGACCCATGTGAGTGTCCATGGCTACAGAGACCAACAGGGACCCATGTGAGTGTCCACGGCTACAGGGACCAACAGGGACCCAAGTGAGTGTCCATGGCTACAGGGACCAACAGGGACCCAAGTGAGTGTCCATGGCTACAGGGACCAACAGGGACCCAAGTGAGTGTCCATGGCTACAGGGACCAACAGGGACCCATGTGAGTGCCCACGGCTACAGGGACCAACAGGGACCCATGTGAGTGTCCACGGCTACAGGGACCAACAGGGACCCAAGTGAGTATCCATGGCTACAGGGACCAACAGGGACCCATGTGAGTGCCCACGGCTACAGGGACCAACAGGGACCCATGTGCGTGTCCATGGCTACAGGGACCAACAGGGACCCATGTGCGTGTCCATGGCTACAGAGACCAACAGGGACCCATGTGAGTGTCCATGGCTACAGGGACCAACAGGGACCCATGTGCGTGTCCATAGCTACAGGGACCAACAGGGACCCATGTGCGTGTCCATAGCTACAGGGACCAACAGGGACCCATGTGAGTGTCCATGGCTACAGGGACCAACAGGGACCCAAGTGAGTGTCCACGGCTACAGAGACCAACAGGGACCCATGTGCGTGTCCATGGCTACAGGGACCAACAGGGACCCATGTGAGGGTCCATGGCTACAGGGACCAACAGGGACCCATGTGCGTGTCCACGGCTACAGGGACCAACAGGGACCCATGTGAGTGTCCACGGCTACAGGGACCAACAGGGACCCATGTGCGTGTCCATGGCTACAGGGACCAACAGGGACCCATGTGTGCCCACGGCTGCAGAGACCAACAGGGACCCATGTGAGTGTCCACGGCTACAGGGACCATCAGGGACCCATGTGCGTGTCCATGGCTACAGGGACCAACAGGGACCCATGTGAGGG
Source organism: Hypanus sabinus (assembly GCF_030144855.1). Taxonomy (NCBI): domain Eukaryota; kingdom Metazoa; phylum Chordata; class Chondrichthyes; order Myliobatiformes; family Dasyatidae; genus Hypanus; species Hypanus sabinus. The sequence continues at coordinate 37,485,436 of NC_082731.1, read as the reverse complement.
TCCATGGCTACAGGGACCAACAGGGACCCATGTGAGTGTCCATGGCTACAGGGACCAACAGGGACCCATGTGAGTGTCCACGGCTACAGAGACCAACAGGGACCCATGTGCGTGTCCATGGCTACAGGGACCAACAGGGACCCATGAGAGGGTCCATGGCTACAGGGACCAACAGGGACCCATGTGAGTGCCCACGGCTACAGGGACCAACAGGGACCCATGTGCGTGTCCATGGCTACAGGGACCAACAGGGACCCATGTGAGTGTCCATGGCTACAGGGACCAACAGGGACCCATGTGCGTGTCCACGGCTACAGGGACCAACAGGGACCCATGTGAGGGTCCATGGCTACAGGGACCAACAGGGACCCATGTGAGTGCCCACGGCTACAGGGACCAACAGGGACCCATGTGCGTGTCCATAGCTACAGGGACCAAGAGGGACCCATGTGAGTGTCCATGGCTACAGAGATCAACAGGGACCCATGTGTGCCCATGGCTACACCTTTTGGCTGAAGGAATTGGGAGGACCCAAAGGAAAACTTACTTAGAGTGATGGCAAGTTCCGCTAAGCAGAGGAGAGCAGTTTTGGAGGGGAACTGGTTGGGTCTGGTGTCCAAAAAGAAACGGAGAGCTTTGTGTCCCTCCTGGTGGGGGGATGGAGGTGGATAGGGACTGGACATCCACAGTGAAAATCAGATGATGGGGGCCAGGGAACCGGAAGTCCTTGAAAAGATGAAGAATATTTGAAGAGTCACAGATGTAGGTAGGAAGGGACCGAACTAGGGGAGATAAGGCAGAGTCGAGCTATGCAGATGTGAGTTCAGTGGGTGCAGGAACAAGCTGAAACAATGGGTTTGTGGATCTTAGAGACGGGAGGTGTGGGGTGTGGGAACTATGAGGTTGGTGGCAGAGGATGGGAGACCCCCAGACTCAATAAGGTCAGTGATGGTGCGGGAGACAATGTCCTGGTGTTCCTTAGTGGGGAACTGTTTAAGTAAGAGGAGGAGTCATGGTGTCGGAGTGGAGATACGTCTTTACCAAAGGAGGTGTGAGGCACTCCTTCCCTCCGCTGGCCTGCAGGTCACCCTTGGGCAAGGTGTAGCACCCACCTAACGTCCCCACCATGATCAGGGTCATGTGAAGCCATGGGAGCAGGTGGTGGATGGACGTACGAGCAGCCGGTGCAGATCACAAGTCCTGGTTATGCGACCACTGACACCAGGCAGACAATCTCTGAAGGGTATTGATAATGGCTGGGATCACCCGTCTTGTAGAGACACTGCCCAGAAGAAGGCAATGGCAAACCACTTCTGTAGAAAAATTTGCCAAGAACAATCATGGTCGTGGAAAGACAATGACCATGATCTCCTATGTCATATGACACACCACATAATGATGATGTCATATGACATGACACAAAATGATGATAATGAAAATGCCCCTTAGTCCCGGTATGTGAATAAGAATTAAAGCAGGGCATCTGAAGGGTAAGTGAGGGTGAAAAATCACAGGATGAGGTAGGGGGAAAGGGATGGTGGGATCACTGCTTGGGTGCATTTGATGGGCTGAATGGGTGGGGGCAAGTTCACCAAGACATATCATCCAATATACCACAGAACACATTCTAAACAACAGATTGAAATTAACTACAACTACTTGAGGGATTTAAAAAATCTCCTGCAGGGCAACTCAACAGGGGAGCCAGTATTTTTCCTGCCTCACAGATCTGGAGCCCAGGGCTCAATCCTGAACTCCGGTGCTGTCTCTGTGGAGTTTGCATGCTCTCCCTGTTCCTCTGGGTGCTCCAGTTTCCTCCCACATCTCGAAAACGAGCGGGCCGGCAGGTTGACAGCCTGCGGAGAGTTACCCCCGGCGTGTGGGTGAGCGGTGGGACGTTCAGGGGGTTGAGGGGAGTGTGTGCAGGATAAACGATGGGACTAGAATAAGATTGAATATTGGTGGTTGATGGTCGATGCGATCTATGTGAGTCAAGGGACCCATTTCAATGCGTGATGCTCTCAGATCAAGAAATTTATGACATTGGATTACGTAATAAAGAATCGCAAACTGTGATAAAATTCTCTGCTTTCCTGCCGCTTCACAGGACATGAGAAAGGCTTTTAACTAATTTTTAACTAATTAAACCTTGATTGTTCGCACAACTCACCTCACCTTGTTGGCTTTGTTTACAAATGACCTATGTTTACCTCATAAATATCCCACTCCTGCTTTTTTGTCTGGCGCACCAAAGTCTGAGGGAAGATCAATCGAGGTTTATGAGATTATGAAAGGCATAGTTAGAGTGGACAGGGAGTATCTGTTTCCCAGGGTAGAAAGGTCTAGTACCAGAGGGCATGCATTGAAGGTTCATAGAGGGATGTGAGGGGTAAATGCTGATTTATAGTTCTGAGTGGTAGCCTTCATAAGTGGCCTGCACTGTTGTGAGCATTTATACCTGTGCGTTGGTGAGTCTGCGTCACTCTGCAATTCACCACCAAAACGCTAGTTGGTGGTGGGGTTTCTACGCCACTGTGTAGAGCTTCTTCATGTACATCAAACAATGGCGACTGAGCGTATCGTGTTGGAGTTGGAGCTAATAAATGTTGAACAAGGGTTACTTTTATTGAAATGACTGCAATGCAGAAATGAGAGAAGACATCGGAGGTGATGGTGTGTACGACCATTATAGACAATACACAATAGGTGCAGGAGTAGGCCATTCAGCCCTTCGAGCCAGCAACTCCATTCACTGTGATCATCCACAATCAGTACCCCTGTAGGAGGTTGACAGTTAATAACTGTTAATTCTGTATAATTGTAAAAAGAGCATTTCCCTTTTTCTAAATTCTGGCCTGCTGACTTTTTCCAATTCATACTTTGGTGATTTGTAATCCTCCTCAACTTAGATAATAACCTGTCTGTTGTAACTGTAATCAACGACTTCACTCTTTCAGGCACTAAAGTCCACTTGTCCAACTTTCACCCACTCACTCAGCCCATTAATTTGTTGCCGCAGTGTCCAGAGGTGCTCAAAGCAACCCGCCTTCGGTCTCCAAAGACATTACACCCATTGCAGTTGGTCAATAAGTGAACACTGGACCCAGTCCACTGTGCAAACTAAACACTAACTTAGTCTATTTTGACACTTCCTTGTTACTGGTTATTACTTCCCCCTTCTGGAGGTCCCACACCTCGTGAACTTCTCACCCAAGAGTCACCTCCCAGACAATTCACTGCTGCATTTTCAGACGTTTGTGCAGATTCTGCGTGTTGCTGAGAAGTTCCATAGATGCAGGGAACACAGTCGAACACAGAGTGTGGAGAACCGCACAGGAGAAGGCCATTCGGCCCACAGTGTTGTGTGGAATCAGCTGAAAAGCAAATCAAGAACACCGTGTCCATATCCCTCCATCTTCCTCACATCCATGTGCCTATCCAAACGTCCCTTCAAAGCCTCCAATGGATTTGTCTCTACTACTGTACCAGGTATCCACTACAGGTATTCACTGAGTGAAATCTTACCCCTCACATCCCCTTTGAACCTACCCCCCTCACCTTCAATGCATGCCCTCTGGTATTAGACATTTCTACCCTGTGATACTCCCTGTCCACTCTACCTCTGCCTCTCATAATCTCGTAAACCTCTTTCAGATCTCCCCTCAGACTCCACAGTGGAGAGCACCCTAACTGACTGCATCATGGCCTGGTCTGAAATGCAAATGGCCAGGAATGGAAAAGGCCAGAAAATGTGCTGGTAGAACCCCGTCCCTTTCAGTGTCCCCTCCACTGGGCACACTTACCACAAGAAAGCAGCATTCATCACCAAAGACCCCCATCACCCCCCAGGGGTTCTTATACCTTCTTTCTGACGGCAGCATCTCTGATGGTGGGTGTTGACGTCGCCAAAAGCGCGGAAGGTCGGGCGCAGGCCGAATCGAAGCCGCGGGGTACAGGCCGAGGAGTGCGTCGATGCTACCGAACACGACGACCAGACGGAGATTTTCAGGCCGCGTCGAGGCGGCGGAGTCCGATGTATCTGAGCGGCAGGACCCGTCATCCGGACGGAGAGTTAAGCGCCGGGCCAGACTGAAAAGGTCGTCGCGTAGGGCCCGAGGTGAGGAGGGGCTGGCTTAGGTCGCAACTCCACGGCGTTTACCTGGCTCTGCGCTGAACTACAGATCTCGGACTCTCAGTTCTGAAACGGTATCCGATTGCGGTTACGGATTGCGTGATGATTTTTTTTCATTGCACATTGACAATAGACAACAGGTTCAGGAGTAGGCCATTCAGCCCATCGAGCAAACCCCGCCATTCACTGTGATCATGACTGATCATTAACAATCAGTACCTCGTTCCTGCCTTCTCCCCATATCCCTTGACATTGGGTGCTTGACAATCTTTTTATGGTTTTTGATGGGCATGATGAGTTTTTTATTCTCTGCACCGGGCGTTAGTCTTCTTTAGGTATGTATATATTCTGTATATGGGTGTCTTTGTTTTGCGGCTGCCTCTTAGGAGCTAAATCTGAAGGTTTAATAATGTATACATACTTTGATAATGAATGCACTTTGAATTTTGAACTCCTCCACGGCAGTGTTTGTGGATGTGTTCATTGGTTGGGAAGGTTTTACCCGTGACGTACTGAGCCGAATCCACTACCTTTTGTAGGATTTTCCCCTCAGAGGCGTTGGTGCCTATAACGCTGCCGGTCAGCACACTTTCCACCACACGTCTAAAGAAGTTTGCCAAGGTTTTTGATGACATGTCGAACCTCATGAGGAAGTCGAGGTGCTGTCGTGCTTTATTCACAATAATATTTATATGATGGGTCCAGGACTGGTCCTCTGCGCTAGTGACACCCAGGATTGAAAGTTGTCCACCTCTGATCCTCCCATGAGGACTGGCTCACGGACCTCTGGTTTCCCTCTCCTGACGTCTACAACCAGCTCCTTGCTTTTGCTGACATGGAGTGAGAGCTTGTTGTTATGATACCACGTAGCCAAGTTTTCAATCTCCCTCCTGGGTGCTGATTCATCATCTCCTTTGAGGCAGCCCACCACAGTGGTGTCATCAGCAAACTTGTGTGTGTAGCAGGCCATGATGGAATCAGCAACCATCAGACTCCTGAATTAGCGTGGTTAACTTCAGCCCCAAAACTCCTGATCTGAAGCTATGACCTACAGAACTCACTTTCAAGGACTACCTGCAGCCTATTTTCTCAGTTTTCTTCATTTCTCTGCACAGTTTGCCTTTTACACATCGCTTGCTTAACACTTGGGTGTTGTAAAGTGTTTTGTAAAATGCCATTGTATTTTTTTTCCTGTAAGTGCCTGCAAGAAAATGAATCTCAAGGTGGTACAGGTTGAGTACCCCTCGTCCAAAATTCCAAAATTCTTAAACCTCCAAAATCCAAAACGTTTTTTGAGCGCTGACATGACGTCACGTGGAAAATTCCACAAGGCGCTGGGAAGGTTCCCGGGCGATGAGCCGGTCTCTGTGCACCGCAGACGGTTCTGAGCAGCGACCTCAGATATGTAACGAACGCAAGTTAATGGAAAACAGAAAAACGTTGCATAAAGTGAAAAATGAAGATCTCGATCGGGTATTGACAGAGTGGATTTGTCAGCGTCAGAGTGAAGGTGTGATGCTTAATTGTGGCTGATCATGAAACAAGAAAAGATTCATCACGACAAGACTGAAAATTGAAGGCAATTGTGAATGTTCAGCTGGCTGGTTGCAGTAATTTATGAAAAGGGTACTGCATTAGATTTTTAAAGATTTTTTTAGAACTTTAAAAATAGTGTCTGCTGATCAGGAAGAGCAGAGGAAATCATTGATGAGTTTGCAAAGATCGTCGCTGGTGAAAATCTAACACCAGAACAAGTCTACGAGTGCTGATAAAACTGAAAATAAATCAGAATACAAACACAGTGTACTGTAACGTTTCAGTGAAAACAGGGCATCGTAGGTGGAGACTGGAAGCCTGCTGTTGATAGTCACTGTTCAACAGCCGATTTGGGAATTCTCTCCCAATGCTGCTTTTCTTACCGAGCACACATAGTATTTTTATTAAGTTAATGGCATGTGATAATTTTGTACTGTTGAGCAAGAGAAGGACAAGGACCGATACTGGCAGCACATCAATTCCGAGTCGGGAACGATGGCGGCCCCGAGCTATTGTACCAAAATTTGAAACAGTTGTGGCACCAAGCATTTCAGACAAGGGGTACTCAACGCGTACGTGGTAGCAAAGAAAGTAGAGCAGTCCAGCACAGAAACAGGCCCTTCGGCCCACATTGTTGTGCTGTACCAGCTAAAATGTACCCCAAAAACTAATCCCTCTGACCTACACCATGTCCATATCCCTCATCCCTGATGCCCCATTCCTGATGAATGGTCTCAGCCCGAAACGTTGGCTGCTCTTTTCTCACGGATGCTGCCTGGCCTGCTGAGTTCCTCCAGCATTGTGTACGTATTCTTTGATCCACAGCATCTGCAGTTGTATTTTTGTGTTTTGATTTGTTACTCCACTGCGAAATCTCTTCGAGGAATGCCTACCCTGAAGATGTTCAAACCTTCTCTTCGACGGGAGTTCAGTGAGACCCTCGCTCACTGCCCACCCTCCGTTATCTCCGCCTCTCTCCATCTCTTCGCCCCCATTCCTGACAAAGGGTCTCAGCCCGAAACGTTGACTTCTCTTTTCTCACAGATGCTGCCTGGCCTGCTGAGTTCTTCCAGCATTGTGTACATATTCCATATCCCTCCATCTTCCTCACATCCATGTGCCTGTCCAAACGTCTCTTAAGAGCCTCGAATGTATTTGCCTCGACCACCATACCGGACATCTACCACTCTCTGAGTAAAAATCTTACCCCTCACATCCCCTTTGAACCTATCCCTTCTCACCTTCAATGCATGACCTCTGGCGTTAGACGTTTCTACTCTGTCCATTCTATCTATGCCTCTTATAACCTTATAAGCCTCCATCCGATCTCCCCTCAGCCTCCACTGCTCCAAAGAAAGTATCCAGCCTCCCGTGACAGCACATGCCCTCTAAACTAGGCAGCATCATGGTAAACCTGCACCCTCTCCAAACCCCCGACATCCTTCCTCTAGCGAGGCGACCAGAATTGTGTGCAAAACTCCAGACGTGGCCTCACCAGATACGTACTTGGATAATAAAATTACCTTCAATTACTTTGAACTTTGCGTGTTATTAATCTTTTCGTTTGATCCCAACCACCTAGGGCCAATATATGCTCTTTCTTTTTCTTTTTGGCCAGAGCCTCGATATCTCTTAGCCAGGGTTCCCTAAGCTTGCTAGGTTCCCCTTTCGGCCCAGCAGAAACATGCTGCTCCAAGATACGAGCTATCACTCTCTTAAAAGCCTACTACTTACCTCTTGTTCCCTTTCCTGCAGACAGTTTCACCCAATCGCTCCTGTCTAATAGGCCCAAAATTAGCCCTCTCCAGTTTAGGATGCTAACCCTCGGACCTGTCCAATCCTTTTCCATTGCTTGTGTAGGAGTCACACTGCCATAGAGAAGTACAGCACAGAAACAGGCCCGGCCCATTTCATCCATGCAAAACCATTTAAAACTAATATAACTGCCTGGTTCGGAAATTGCGCCATCTCGGATCGCAAGACCCCGCAGCGGATAGTGAGGTCAGCTGAGAAGATCATCGGGGTCTCTCTTCCCGCCATCACGGACATTTACACCACACGCTGCACCCGCAAAGCAAACAGCATTATGAAGGACCCCATGCACCCCTCATACAATCTCTTCTCCCTCCTGCTGTCTGGGGAAAGGCTCCGCAGCATTCGGGCTCTCACGACCAGACTATGTAACAGTTTCTTCCCCCCAAGCTATCAGACTCCTCAATACCCAGAGCCTGGACTGACACTTTACTGCCCTATTGTTCTGTTAATTATTTATTGTAATGCCTGCACTGTTTTGTGCACTTTATGCAGTCCTGGGTAGGTATGTAGTCTAGTGTAGTTTTTTTCTGTGTTATTTTTACGTAGTTCAGTCTAGTTTTTGTACTGTGTCATGTAACACCACGGTCCTGAAAAATCGTTGTCTCGTTTTTACTGTGTACTGTACCAGCAGTTATGGTCGAAATGACAATAAAAAAAAGTGAAGAATTATGGTCGCTAGAGTCAAAGTGCTCCCTATGGTCACTTCAGTCACTTGGCCTGCCTCATTCCCTACAAGAAGTTCCTGTATTGCACTCCCTGAGTAGGGTGTTCTATACAATACTGTGCAAATGTCTCAGGCACATATACGTAGCCAGGGTGCCTGAAACCTTTGCACAATACTGTATTTGAAAGCGTGGAGCGGAGACCGAGTTTGTAAATCTGGCGGGAGCAAAGGATGCTGGGAGTGGTGAGGGTGGAGCGCCATGGGAGGGGTGTGGGACAGGTGGCAGAGAAGGAGTGCCCAAGATGAGGGGTGGCATGGGTGCTGACACACCCAGCCCTGAGAGAGCAGGTAGAGCAATTTGATCCCAAACAATCGGTTTATTGATCATTACAGAAAGTCTCTCTGGTGCTTCCCTCTCCCTTCCTCTTTCCCCAGCCATCATACCCCCTTCCCACTCTCAGTCCACAATAGAGACCCATATCAGATTTATCTCATGTGATCTTTATCGTATGTGATCTCACACACGTCATGAAATTTGTTTTTTTTTGTGGCAGCAGTACTACAAAGATAACTGCACAAGTGTCTTGGGCACCCTCGCTACACACAGTTTATAAGACTTTCGCACGGTGTATGATATATACGTACAGTATCTGAAATACATCTTATGGAAATGTTTGATGATAAACTTCAATAAAAAATAAATTACAAAAAAAAAGACTTGAGCACAGTGCTGTATATTGCATCAGGGAACTTCCCTGGATAAGATCATAAGATACAGGAGCAGAATTAGACCATTTGGCCCATCGAGTCTGTTCTGCCATTTCATCATTGCTGATCTATTTCCCTCTCAGCCTCAATCTCCTGCATTCTCTCTGTAACCCTTCTTACCCTGACTAATCAAGAACCTACCAACCTACGACCAATGACCTGGTCTCCACAGCCGCCTGTGGCAATGAACTCCACAGGTTCACCTCCCTGGCTGAAGAAATCCCTCCTCTTCCCATGGATGTCCTTTCATTCTAAGGCTGTGTCCACATGTCACAAGTTCCACCCTGGCCAGGAAAGTTTGCTGTCAGTATCCAGTAAGAGCACTTCGGGTGGCGCATTGAGTAGCGAGGAACTCACAATCTCCGACTCATACAAAATCAGTCTTCCTGCAACTATGAGCAATTTCTGCTCCTCAAGCTTTGCTGGACTTTAGGGGGTGGGTGGGGGGCATCCACAGTACTAGACCAGCTCTCTTTGTTGGTAAATTATACCCATTTGTCCTCATCGGACAATGCTCCTGGAATGTCTTCTCTAAGAGCTTGCGCCAAAGTTCAAAGGCAGTTTATTATCAAAGTACATATATATCACCAAACATAACGCTGATATTCATTTTCTTGTGGGCATACTTATTAAATACAAGAAACGCAATAGAGTCAATGAACCGCATCCAACAGGACGGATAAACAACCGGTGTACAAAAGACAACAAACTGTGCAAGTACAAAACAAAATAATAAGAACAACCTCTTCCCTTGTGTCAAAACAGGACCAGGTGGTTAAAATTATCAAAAATACATAATAAAAGGCCAACAAATTCAAGACAATATATGTAGAAAATGCCAAGAGAAACCAGAAGCAATCCAACACATTCGAGGATCCTGTAGCAGTTTAACTCAATCTGATTACTTACACTGGCACAATCAAGCGGCAGAAACCAGGGTGTTAGGGTCGAGGAAGAGGAAAACAGAAATAAGTTGAGGAAGTCCTGCTGTTCAGAAGGATTTAAACTGATGTGGCAGGGGGGTGGGACCAAGTGCAGAGAGACAGAGGGGTGTAAAATAAGGGTAGAAGCAAAAAGTAGTAAGTTGAAAAGTAAAAGTGGCAGGCAGGCAAATCCAGGGCAAAAAGCAAAAAGGGCCACTTTTCAACATAATTGTATAAGGGCTAAGAGTGTTGTAAAAACAAGCCTGAAGGCTTTGTGTGTCAATGCCAGGAGCATTCGTAACAAGGTGGATGAATTGAATGTGCAGATAGTTATTAATGAATATTATATAGTTGGGATCACAGAGACATGGCTCCAGGGTGACCAAGGATGGGAGCTCAACATCCAGGGATATTCAATATTCAGGAGGGATAGACAAGAAAGAAAAGGAGGTGGGGTAGCATTGCTGGTTGGAGAGGAGATTAACGCAATAGAAAGGAAGGACATTAGCCTGGAGGATGTGGAATTGATATGGGTAGAGCTGCATAACACTAAGGGGCAGAAAACGCTGGTGGGAGTTGTGTACAGGCCACCTAACAGTAGCAGTGAGGTTGGGGATGGCATTAAACAGGAAATTAGAAATGTGTGCAATAAAGGAACAGCAGTTATAATGGGTGACTTCAATCTACATATAGATTGGGTGAACCAAATTGGAAAGGGTGCTGAGGAAGAGGATTTCTTGGAATGTATGCGGGAAGGTTTTCTGAACCAACATGTCGAGGAACCAACAAGAGAGCAGGCCATTCTAGATTGGGTGTTGAGCAATGAGGAAGGGTCAGTTAGCAATCTTGTCGTGCGAGGCCCCTTGGGTAAGAGTGACCATAATATGGTGGAATTCTTCATTAAGACAGAGAGTGACATGGTTAATTCAGAAACAAAGGTTCTGAACTTAAAGAAGGGTAACTTTGAAGGTATGAAACGAAATTAGCTAAGATACTTAATGATACTTAAAGGGTTGACGGTGGACATGCAATGGCAAGCATTTAAAGATCGCGTGGATGAACTACAACAATTGTTTATCCCAGTTTGGCAAAAGAATAAACCAGGGAAGGTAGTGCACCCGTGGCTGACAATGGAAATTAGGGATAGTATCAAGTCCAAAGAAGAAATATATAAATTAGCCAGAAAAAGCAGCACACCTGAGGACTGGGAGAAATTCAGAGTCCAGCAGAGGAAGACAAAGGGCTTAATTAGGAAAGGGAAAAAAGGTTATGAGAGAAAGCTAGCAGGGAACATAAAAACTGACTGTAAAAGCTTTTATAGATATGTGAAAAGAAAAAGATTGGTCAAGACAAATGTAGGTCCCTTACAGTCAGAAACAGGTGAATTGATCATGGGGAACAAGGTCATGGCAGACCAATTGAATAACTACTTTGGTTCTGTCTTCACTAAGGAGGACATAAATAATCTTCCGGAAATAGTAGGGGACCGAAAGTCTAGTGAGATGGAGGAACTGAGGGAAAGACATGCTACATGCTAGTAGGGAAGTGGTGTTAGGTAAATTGAAGGGATTAAAGGCAGATAAATCCCCAGGGCCAGATGATCTGCATCCCAGAGTGCTTAAGGAAGTAGCCCAAGAAATAGTGGATGCATTAGTAATAATTTTTCAAAACTCCTTAGATTCTGGATTAGTTCCTGAGGATTGGAAGGTGGCTAATGTAACCCCAGTTTTTAAAAAAGGAGAGAGAGAAAAACTAGGGAATTATAGACCGGTTAGCCTGACATCGGTGGTTGAGAAAATGCTAGAGTCGGTTATCAAAGATGTGATAACAGCACATTTGGAAAGCAGTGAAATCATCGGACAAAGTCAGCATGGATTTGTGAAAGGAAAATCATGTCTGATGAATGTTATAGAATATTTTGAGGATGTAACTAGTAGAGTGGATGGGGGAGAGCCAGTGGATGTGGTATATTTGGATTTTCAAAAGGCTTTTGACAAGGTCCCACACAGGAGATTAGTGTGCAAACTTAAAGCACATGGTATTGGAGGTATGGTATTGATGTGGGTAGAGAATTGGTTGGCAGACAGGAAGCAAAGAGTGGGAGTAAATGGGACCTTTTCAGAATGGCAGGCAGTGACTAATGGGGTACTACAAGGCTCAGTGCTGGAACCCCAGTTGATTACAATATATATTAATAATTTAGAAGAGGGAATTAAATGCAGCATCTCCAAGTTTGCAAATGACACAAAGCTGGGTGGCAGTGTTAGCTGTGAGGAGGATGCTAAGAGGATTCAGGGTGACTTAGATAGGTTAGGTGAGTGGGCAAATTCATGGCAGATGCAATTTAATGTGGATAAATGTGAGGTTATCCACTTTGGTGGCAAGAACAGGAAAACAGATTATTATCTGAATGGTGGCCAATTAGGAAACGGGGAGGTGCAACTAGACCTGGGTGTCATTGTACACTAGTCATTGAAGGTGGGCATGCAGGTACAGCAGGCGGTGAAAAAGGCAAATGGTATGTTGGTGTTCATAACAAGAGGATTTGAGTACAGGAGCAGGGAGGTTCTACTGCAGTTGTACAAGGCCTTGGTGAGACAACACCTGGAGTATTGTGTGCAGCTTTTGTCCCCTAATCTGAGGAAAGATATTCTTGCCATAGAGGGAGTACAGAGAAGGTTCACCAGATTGATTCCTGGGATGGCAGGACTTTCATATGAAGAAAGACTGGATCAACTAGGCTTATACTGGTTGGAATTTAAAAGACTGAGGGAGGATCTTATTGAAACATATAAAATTCTAAAGGGATTGGACAGGCTAGATGCAAGAAGATTGTTTCCGATGTTGGGGAAGTCCAGAATGAGGGGTCACAGTTTAAGGATAAAGGGGAAGCCTTTTGGGACCGAGATGAGGAGAAACTTCTTCACACAGAGAGTGGTGAATCTGTGGAATTCTCTGCCACAGGAAACAGTTGAGACCGGTTCATTGGCTATACTTAAGAGGAAGTTAGATATGGCCCTTGTGGCTAAAGGGATCAGGGGGGTATGGAGAGAAAGCAGGTACAGGGTTCTGAGTTGGATGATCAGCCATGATCATACTGAATGGTGGTGCAGGCTCAAAGGGCTGAATGGCCTACTCCTGCACCTATTTTCTATGTTTCTATGTTTCTGTTCACCAAAATCTTGCTTTAAAAAACAAATTCATAAACAAAATCCCACCTTGCTATAAATACAAGTCTGATCCAGTTTTATAGTCAGTCCCACAAATTATACTATGACTGATCCATTATCACAGATAGGACAATCCGTAATAACTGTTTGGATATAATATGACAGCATAAACAGGCAAGAACAACTAAATAGATACAGCCATTCCAAAAGGTATTTAATTTACAGAAATCAGTAAGTGAAAAACTCCAGGAATATGCTGAATTAAAAGAGGAAATTGAAAGACTATGAACGGGATAGATACATTGTGCTGACAGTAATATCTCCAACTGATGTCATCCCAAAGTCACCACACAATAGCATTAAATAATTAGCCCTACACAGTAATATCTATGTCTATCTCCAGAAAACCTCAATCTAAACATCAGTAGAATAGTCTGCAAGTTTCTAGCAATTGACAAACGAGCGTGCTTAGGGTGCTTAAGCTGAGAAAAAAATATATGATGATAACCAGTGAAAGAGCGTGCCCCTCTGTGGAACACCTCCCCACGATCTGAGCCGGCTGGATGTCGACAAGGACTCGTTGAGCGCCTGGCTCAGAGCTGGAGACCTCTTCCCAGAAACAGAGGAGTTCCTTGCGGCAATACTGGACCAGGTGGTTAACAGAAAAAGATGATCAAAAATACACAATAAAAGACCAACAAATTCAACAAATATGCCAAGAGAGGCCAGAAACAATCCAAAACACTACAGGATCCTGCAGCACCCATTACTGTATAGTACAACTGCTGGCATCGACAGCATGGTAAGTTTTAGGCCTGAAGATTTAGTCGCTGTGGAGGCTTTTGTGGGATAACATCTTTACTGACAAGGGTGATCACTCGTCTTGGGAGGCGAGACTTGCGGCTGTGAAACCATCTCATTTACCGGGGCCTTGTCTGTGGTTGAAGAATTTGGCACTCAAACTACAGGAAGTGGTTCTGACAGATCTGGTCACATTTCTTCTCCAACTGTGACTCTGCTGTCCCCAATGTGTCGCCACCACATAACATCAGGCACAAATCCTCTGCGTAAGAGAGATCCTTAATCCTTCTCTCCCAGTACCCACCGCCGATCACCTCTGTCGTCACTGCCTGTGGGAGTGAAACCTCCTTGTTTGAGGGGCCTCGCTCCTTCTGAGGTTGGCTTTGAGGAGATCCGAGGGATGACCCAGGACCAGCATAGGTGGTGAGGCGTTGGCTGTGGAGTGTGCTGCACTGTGACAGGCAAGGAGGAAGTTGGCGAGCTTGTGACTCAGCCCTGGTGGAGCATCTTCTGCTGGCATTGCTTGCAGTGCAGCCTTACACTGGGCGGTAGGGGGCAGGTGTAATATATCTTATTCCATACATTTTCACGAATGACTGAAACTGTTCTGCAACAAACTGTGGTCCAATGTCACCGACTAAGGGTCCTGGGACATCAGCCCTTGCGAAGAGGCTTCTCAACACTTCAACAGTGTGCGAGGCTGGAGTGGAGGCTGTTGGGAACCCTTCGGGCCACTTTGTAGCTGCATCCACTACGACCAAGAAATTTGTGCCCGTGAACGGTCTGGCAAAATCCACATGAACCCTCTGCCAGGGCAACGCAGGCCATCCCCAGGCGCTGCTCTTGGCACCTTCTGGGCGAGTTGGCGTCCCGCCTGGTGCATGGCCAGCTGCTCGATCTGCTGATCTAGCCCAGCCCACCGGACAAAACTTCGAGCCAACACCTACGTTTTGACCACGCCGAGATGACCGGCACGTGGCATTTAGCTCTCAGCCGGGATGGGACAAAAACTCTGAATCCCTACATAAGGCAACCTCCCTCAGGGGCAAGTTCATCCCAGCGCTGGTAAAAACGGAGGAACTGGAGTTTCTGTTGAACATTCCGGTCGTGTAGACCTGAGAAAGGGCGGGGCTTCCCTTTTGAGTGATCTCTGCCGTAATAGAGAGACTCTTGACTAGTGTTACAGAGGTAAAGTCAAGAACATGCTAGCTGCACCGTTCCTCACTCCACTTGACTCAACGTCTCACTGACCTTCAACAGGTGGGTAGCCCCTAAATTCAACCACTTGAACCATTTTGAACTTAATTTGATGGCGTTCCTGTTAAGTTCCACAAGAACCTATTATTTGTTGCCCTCAATAGACAGAGAGGGAAGACGACATCTGCTGGTCTTGGCTGGTCTGGAGCCTGGAGAGAGGCGCAGGTGATGGGGAAACACAGAGTTATCGAACGGGTGTGCAGGTCAACCATCTGCCTTGCTCATCGTTGACGTGAAAGGCAGAAAGGCGAGCCAATCAAACTGGTGCCTCAGTGACTGAGGTGGCTTTAAATGCCCACCCCCCCCCTTTCCGCCAGAATAATTGAGCGCTCCAGTGTTTGAGAGCACGCAAATAATACATCCTGCAATTAATCAATAACTTAATATCCTCATCAGATGTTTATTCAGTGCTGTCTCTCAGTCATGTCCACGTTTAGAAACAGCACTGAACTATCAACATTGAGCAGGGGAACATGGCTCCAGATGGTTTTGCAGACCGAGTTGACCTCTTCCAGTTCGTCCGCGAATCAGCTTCCTCCTCCTCTCTTACATCTTTCTTTTCTTTTCATGGTGGCTGGGGTTCCGTCGGAGCCTGTGATGAAAAGACGAAGGAGCTGGTGGTGGACCTGAGGAGGGCTAAGGCACCGGTGACCCCTGTTTCCAACCAAGGGGTCAGTGTGGACATGGTGGAGGATTACAAATACCTGGGGATACGAATGGACAATAAACTGGACTGGTCAAAGAACACTGAGCCTGTCTACAAGAAGGGTCAGAGCCATCTCTATTTCCTGAGGAGACTGAGGTCCTTTAACATCTGCCGGACGATGCTGAGGATGTTCTACGAGTCTGTGGTGGCCAGTGCTATCATGTTTGCTGTTGCGTGCTGGGGCAGCAGGCTGAGGGTAGCAGACACCAACAGAATCAACAAACCCATTCGTAAGGCCAGTGATGTTGTGGGGGTGGAACTGGACTCTCTGACGGTGGTGTCCGAAAAGAGGATGCTGTCCAAGTTGCATGCCATCTTGGACAATGACTCCCATCCACTACATGATAATAGACAATAGACAATAGGTGCAGGTGTAGGCCATTCGGCCCTTCTAGCCAGCACCGCCATTCGCTGTGATCATGGCTGATCATACACAATCAGTACCCCGTTCCTGCCCTCTCCCCATATCCCTTGACCCCACTATCTATAAGAGCTCTATCTAACTCTCTCTTGAATGCATCCAGAGACTTGGCCTCCACTGCCTTCCGGGACAGAGCATTCCACATATCCACCACTCTCTGGGTGAAAAAGTCTTTCTGCATTTCTGTTCTAAATGACCTACCCCTTATTCTTAAACTGTGGCCTCTAGTTCTGGACTCATCCATCAGCGGGAACATGCTTCCTGCCTCGAGCCTGTCCAATCCCTTAATAATGTTCTATGTTTCAATCAGATCCCCTCTCATCCTTCTAAATTCCAGTGTATACAAGCCCAGTCGCTCCAATCTTTCAACATATTACAGTCCCGCCATCCCGGGAATCAACCTTGTGAACCTACGGTGCACTCCCTCAATCGCAAGAAATTCCTTCCTCAAATTTGGAGACCAAAACTGCACACAATACTCCAGGTGTGGTCTCACCAGGGCCCTGTACAGCTGCAGAAGGACCTCTTTACTCCTATACTCAATTCCTCTTGTTATAAAGGCCAGCATGCCATTAGCTTTCTTCACTGCCTGCTGTACCTGCATGCTTGTTTTCATTGACTGATGTACGAGAACACCTAGATCTTATTGTACTTCCCCTTTTCCTAACTTGACTCCATTTAGATAATGTACTGGTTAGGCACAGGAGTACATTCAGCCAGAGACTCATTCCACCGAGATGCAACACTGAGCGTCATAGGAAGTCATTCCTGCCTGTGGCCATCAAACTTCACAACTCCTCCCTCGGAGTGTCAGACACCCTGAGCCAATAGGCTGGTCCTGGACTTATTTCCACTTGGCATGATTAACTTATTATTATTTAATTGTTTATGATTTTATATTTCTTCACTATTCTTGGTTGGTGCAGCTGTAACGAAACCCAGTTTCCCTCAGGGTCGATGAAGTATGTCTGTCTGTCTGTCTGCAGCTCAAACTCCGGTGGGCCTTCGGACTGGCACTTCGCTACCTGCAGGAGCATCCCAGTTCCTCGCCGATATCGCCAGCCGAAACACCGCAGGAGACTGAGACTTCGGGACAGCAGGCAGTGTGTTACTGCCGGAAGAAGCATCTCGAACTCGATTTTTTTTTTCCTCCAGCTTTACTTCGAGAAGTCAGCAGTGGCAGGGCGTTGCGTTCACAATGGCCACAGGACTGACTTTGACAGCGCAAGACTACTGTGCCATTCCGGTGGCGTTTGGAACCACCCAGTGAAGGAAATCGTTGAAATAAAACTAAAGGAAAAGAATTTTAACAAAGACAAACGTCTCAATTGAAGGAAGAATTGGAATTCGATTGTAAACAAGATGGGACATCAAAAATCTGATTGGATGATGACTAACCAATCATGAGGGACGGACGACGGGGGTATAAATACCACAGGACTAGATGTGCCCAGGCATCATCCCTGATGAAGATGGCGGAGTTTGTAACCGAAATGTCGGTTAAAATCAACACCTGTATCTGGCTGGAAGCCCGAGAAGAGTTCATTAGAGGGGAGTGAAGTCAATTAGTTAAAAATAAATTTTTATCACAGTTTGTGATTCTTTATTACGTAATCCAATGTCATAAATTTCTTGATCTGAGAGCATCACGCATTGAAATGGGTCCCTTGACTCACATAGATCGCATCGACCATCAACCACCAATATTCAATCCTATTCTAGTCCCATCGTTTATCCTGCACACACTCCCCTCAACCCCCTGAACGTCCCACCGCTCACCCACACGCCGGGGGTAACTCTCCGCAGGCTGTCAACCTGCCGGCCCGCTCATTTTCGAGATGTGGGAGGAAACTGGAGCACCCAGAGGAACAGGGAGAGCATGCAAACTCCACAGAGACAGCACCGGAGTTCAGGATTGAGCCCTGGGCTCCAGATCTGTGAGGCAGGAAAAATACTGGCTCCCCTGTTGAGTTGCCCTGCAGGAGATTTTTTAAATCCCTCAAGTAGTTGTAGTTAATTTCAATCTGTTGTTTAGAATGTGTTCTCTGGTATATTGGATGATATGTCTTGGCGAACTTGCCCCCACCCATTCAGCCCATCAAATGCACCCAAGCAGTGATCCCACCATCCCTTTCCCCCTACCTCATCCTGTGATTTTTCACCCTCACTTACCCTTCAGATGCCCTGCTTTAATTCTTATTCACATACTGGGACTAAGGGGCATTTTATTAACCAACCAGCAGGTCGTTAGGTGGGGGAGGAAACCGGACCACCTGCGTAACGTGCAAACTCCACTCAAACAGCTCCCAAGGTCAGAATCGAGCCAGCAATGCTGGACCAGAGAGGCAGCTGTCTTGTTACAGTGCCGCTGAGGTGGGAGGACTCCATTTACAAATGGCTTCAAGCAGAATCTGGAATCTCTTGTGAGTTTGTGGTTTTTAGGCAAACTTTAACACACACCCCGGGACTGTTGCGCCCATGAGAGGTGATCAGAGGCAAGGGAGGGTAATGCGGAGACACCATAGTCTGTGGGCACTGGACCACACGCAAAGTGAGGGAGGAACTCAGCAGATTGGGTAGCATCTGTAGAGGGGAATAGACAGTCGATATTTCAGACCCTTCACCTGACAGGGTGAGGGGGGGGGAGTATGGGAGGCTGGAATAGGTGTAGGAGGGGAGAGTAAAGGACAGGGGGAGCAGTATATTAGAATTTGGCAATTCCAGCTTAAGATGGTGCCACTGCTGAAAGTGGATGACGACTTACTGGTGGTTCTCAAAGCAAGAGATGAGATACAACAATATATTTTATCAGCAACACTTTTTCTGTGGATAATTATGGTGGACAATCACCGTAAAATAAGAGGCGAGGCTGGCTCGAGGGTCGAAGCGTGCGAGCGAGGTCGAGATGGAGTTGGAGCGAGCGGAGTGGGAGGAAAGTCCCAGGGCTGAGCCGGGCTTTGTGTTTATGAACTCACTTTGGTTCTGAATGCCGTTTACTTGTTTTTCAAGTCAAGTCAGGTTGCTTTTTATTGTCGTTTCGACCATAACTGCTGGTACAGTACTCAGTAAAAATGAGACAACGTTTTTCAGGACCATGGTGCTACATAAAGCAATACAAAAACTACACTGAACTACGTAAACCAACACAAAAACTACACTAGACTACAGACCTACCCAGGACTGCATAAAGTGCACAAAACAGCGCAGGCATTACAATAAATAATAAACAGGACAATAGGCACAGCAGAGGGCAGTAGGTTGGTAGTCCAATGGCTTGGGGGGAAAAACTGTCACATAAATAATCAGCTGAATGGCGGCGTCTGGGATTCCGTCTGTTTCTGTACTCCCGCCGAGTGTATTTCGTTGCCACAGATGTGGTCCAATTTAATGTCCATTGGAGAGCAGAATGGACGGGAGGGCCACCCGGCTAGGGTTTGCTTTTTTCCTGGCACGGACCCCTGCCCGCTCGCCTCGCTTCCTCGCACATCGCCTACTACGTCCCCAACTCCAGCCTCCAGCATCAAGCGATTTTGAGAACTGCAGGCCCGATTCCCCCAGCAAGCCCAGGTCGCGCAATCTACCCATTCATGAAGGTTTGTCTTTGGGCGATCTCTGTACCTGGCGATGGTAGATAGTCACTCTGTTATCCATTGCCTTAAACCCTAACTGTGCCTTACAGTTAAATTTTAATTTAAGATTAAATTTAAAAAACTAAAGTAAGTTATTGTTTGCATGATTTTCTCTCTCTCTCTCTCTCTGTGCATTGGGTGTTCGTTGGAGTTTAGACTTGCTCTGTTCTTTGGCTGCCTGCAAGGCATATCTCACGGTTGTATAATGTATACGTATTTTGATAATAGTTGTGCTGTGAACTTTTGAACTTTGAGAATTCAGGTTACAGTGAAGACCAGGCCGAATATGAGGTGCTAATCCTTAGGTTTACGTTTGTCCTCACCCTGGCTGGGGAGGGGGCCGAGGACAGGCAGATTTCTGTGGAAATAGGGAGGGGAATTGAACCGGCCGGCAGTGGGTTCCCGGTACTATGTTCGCAAAGACTGGAACATCCGTTGACACGCCTCCCTGCAAAATGCAAATCCTGATCGTGTAGAAAGGCAGAGGCAGCAGCACCTCGCCATCTGCAGAACCCCTCTTCGCTTCTAACCCTCACGGGGCCCTTCGCAAGAACGTTGTCGGACGAGATATGGGTAGAGCTGCATAACACTAAGGGGCAGGAAACGCTGGTGGGAGTTGTGTACAGGCCACCTAACAGTAATATTGAGGTTGGGGATGGCATTAAACAGGAAATTAGAAATGTGTGCAATAAAGGAACAGCAGTTATAATGGGTGACTTCAATCTACATATAGATTGGGTGAACCAAATTGGAAAGGGTGCTGAGGAAGAGGATTTCTTGGAATGTATGCGGGAAGGTTTTCTGAACCAACATGTCGAGGAACCAACTAGAGAGCAGGCCATTCTAGATTGGGTGTTGAGCAATGAGGAAGGGTCAGTTAGCAATCTTGTCGTGCGAGGCCCCTTGGGTAAGAGTGACCATAATATGGTGGAATTCTTCATTAAGATGGAGAGTGACATAGTTAATTCAAAAACAAAGGTTCTGAACTTAAAGAAGGGTAACTTTGAAGGTATGAAACGAAATTAGCTAAGATACTTAATGATACTTAAAGGGTTGACGGTGGACATGCAATGGCAAGCATTTAAAGATCGCATGGATGAACTACAACAATTGTTCATCCCAGTTTGGCAAAAGAATAAACCAGGGAAGGTAGTGCACCCGTGGCTGACAATGGAAATTAGGGATAGTATCAAGTCCAAAGAAGAAATATATAAATTAGCCAGAAAAAGCAGCACACCTGAGGACTGGGAGAAATTCAGAGTCCAGCAGATGAGGACAAAGGGCTTAATTAGGAAAGGGAAAAAAATATTATGAAAGAAAGCTGGCAGGGAACATAAAAACTGACTGTAAAAGCTTTTATAGATATGTGAAAAGAAAAAGATTGGTCAAGACAAATGTAGGTCCCTTACAGTCAGAAACAGGTGAATTGATCATGGGGAACAAGGTCATGGCAGACCAATTGAATAACTACTTTGGTTCTGTCTTCACTAAGGAGGACATAAATAATATTCCGGAAATAGTAGGGAAACGAGGGTCTAGTGAGATGGAGGAACTGAGGGAAATACATGTTAGTAGGGAAGTGGTGTTAGGTAAATTGAAGGGATTAAAGGCAGATAAATCCCCAGGGCCAGATGATCTGCATCCCAGAATGCCTAAGGAAGTAACCCAAGAAATAGTGGATGCATTAGTGATAATTCTTCAAAACTCCTTAGATTCTGGATTAGTTCCTGAGGATTGTGGGTGGCTAATGTAACCCCAGTTTTTAAAAAAGGAGAGAG
>NC_082731.1:37453836-37458836 GCF_030144855.1 Hypanus sabinus | reverse complement strand
GAGAGGTTGGTCACGGTTAGAATCAACTCCTGCCTAAGCAAAGATCTCGTGCATTGTAATTTGACACGTACAAACAAGCTGGAGGAACTCAGCAGGTCAGGCAGCATCCGTGGAAACGAGCAGTCAACGTTTCGGGGGAGGGAATTACCAGAAGTTGGACGCCTTCTATGAGGTGTTGGAAGTCCAACACCTCGTCTATCGCCTGGGTAGTCTCCAGCCCCTTGGTATGAACATCGAATTCTCCAACTTCCGGTAATTCCCTCCCTCTCCCTTACTCATCCCACCTCTACTCTGCCTCCTCTTCCAGCTGCCTATCACCTCTCTCATGATTCTGCCTCCTTCTACCCATAGTGCTTTCCCCTTACATTCCTTCTTCACCTCTCCGGCCTATCCCCTCCCTGCTTCCCCTCCTCCACCCCTTGATCTTTCCTCCGATTGGTTTTTCACCTGGCACCTTCCGCCCTCCCCCTACCTTCTTTATAGGGCCCCTGCCCCCTCCTGACGAAGGGTCTCGGCCCAAAACGTTGACTGTTCGTTTCCACGGATGCTGCCCGACCTGCTGAGTTCCTCCAGCTTGTTTGTACGTGTTGATTTGACCCCAGCATCTGCAGTGTACTTTGTAAATTACCTACACCACAATCATCTACAGTGGATATGATATCATTTTGCCTTGGAGCACCTGGATAATGTAAAACCAGGCTGCTGTTAATTGACTACTGCTCAGCGTTCAACACTATCGTACTTTCAGTTCGGATTAACAGGCTCCAAAACCTGAGCCTCTCTGCCTAGCCTTTACAACTAGATCCTGTTTCTCTCAGGGAGACCAGTCCGTGCGGACCGGAAATAACATCTCCTCCTCGCTGACGATCAACGCCGACGCACCTCAAGGATGCGTGCTTGGCCCACCACTCTCCTCTCTCTGCTCCCGCGATTGTGCAGCTCCAACGCCCTCCATAAAGTTGCTGGCAGAAATGCGGATGGCGACGAGGAGGCGTGCGTGGGCGAGGCGGATCGGCTGGTTGAGTGGAGTCGCACTCAACGCCGGTGAGAGTGAAGAGCTGATTGTGGTCTTCAGGAAGGGCAAGTCGTGGGGGCACAGACCAGTCCTCATTCAGGGAGAAGCGGTGGAAAGGGTGAACAGTTTCAAGTTCCTGGATGTCAACATCTCTGAAGATCTACCCTGGGCCCAAACGGCAGTATAAATGTGCAGCCCCCGGCTCGCCTCAGGCTCGCTCAGCTTGTTCTCGTCTAGGGGAAGCAGCCTTCAGCCCCGCCAAACTGGATAATCCGCTGGTGTGGATGCTGTGTGGTGTCCCCGCCTCACACAAAAACAGACAGTACACCACATGCCAGTAAATGATTACACTTTATAGATCTTACTAGAACTAAGTGATTAATAACAATACAGTATATATGAAGGAAAAGAAAATACAGAAAAGGCGCCAAAACTTATTAAAGTCCAAACCGCTTCGTGCACAACCGTTGGAGCTCAATTAACAAAGTCTTCTGGCCACCATTCGATCCCCTCAGACCTCCTCGACTCGTAGCTCAGGACCACCCGAAGTGATCGACCAAGACAAGTCTGTCTTCGTCTCCTCTCCTTACTGAAAATCCTGGCCTCGGACCCCCTCTCGATGTCCGTTCCATCGCTTACAGCATCGTGTCCTCTCTCTCTCTCTCTCACCCCCTTGCACCGACTCCCCAAATGCCCGCCAACACTAGTTGACAGACCCAGAAGAGAGAATAGCAATCTCAATTGGTTAACAAATGAATACAATCCACCTTATCAACATCTCTAAACCCAAAGAAGCTGCGAGAGAAAGCATCACAACAAAGAAGCATTCTTACTTTTAACAAAACAAAGAAGCCATTTTGATTAACACACGCAGTAACAAAGAAAAAGAAGAAACTCCCTTACAAATGGTTCAGCATAGACTAGATGGGCCAAAGTGCCTGTTGCTGTGCTGTCTGTGGCTCTATACGAATTTAAACTAGCTGGGGCATCGACGAGATACAGCGCTGTAACAACATGAGGCTGTTGTGTAGTGATTACAATGGGCAAACGCTTCCTGGCTTTGTGGAAAGGACAAGTTGCCCTTGAAAGTGCTCGATCCACAACCTCAGTGAGCAGAAGTTGCCTGGGAGCTGGTGCCGGGGGTACAGGAAGACGGCATCAAGGTACGTCAAGTAAATAGGAGGATCAATTAATTGAATGGCGATCTTTCATGTAAGGCGTATGAACACGGGGAGTTTTACAGAGCCGAGTTGAGGTATCGCGTCGCGTATAGTGAACAGACGACATATTTCATCCGGCGTTTGAGGAGATTTGGTACCTCACCAGAACACTGACAAATTTCTACAGATTGTCCGTGGAGCGTTTTGAGTGGCCGTCTGGAATGGCGGGGGTGGCGGGGGGGGGGGGGGATGGGAGGGGCTGCTGCACAGGATCGAAATAAGCTGCAGAAAGTCTCAACTTAGTCAGCTCCACCCCCGGCATCAAGGACTCCTTCAAAATGCAAAGAGGCATCCATCATTAAGGACCCCCATCGCCCCTTCTCACTGTTACCATCAGGAAGGAGGTACAGCAGCATGAAGACACTCACTCAGCGATTCAGGAACAGCTCCTTCCCCTCTGCCATCAGGGAGGAGGTACAGGAGCCTGAAGACACACACTCAGCGATTCAGGAACAGCTTCTTCCCCTCTGCCATCAGGGAGGAGGTACAGGAGCCTGAAGACACTCACTCAGCGATTCAGGGACAGCTTCTTCCCCTCTGCCATCAGGGAGGAGGTACAGGAGCCTGAAGACACACACTCAATGATTCAGGAACAGCTTCTTCCCCTCTGCCATCCGATTCCTAAATGGACTTTGAACCCATGAATATTGCCTCACTACTTTTTGCACTTCTGATTTAATTATATATGCACCTCTTATTGTAATTTGGTTTTTATTGCTACGTATTTCAGGGTCAACCACGGCAACCAAGGAAGGCCGCAATTTGTGACACTTGTTCGTACCACCGGACCTGGGCTTCTGAGGGTGAGAGAGCGGAACTGCCCCAGGACAACAGCTTTTCCCCTTTCCCGCGCAGGTTTCCTTTCATCATCAGACACGATGGACAACAACCACCATTGCGTTGTACTGCTGCCGCAAAACAATAAATTTCATGACACACGCCGGTGATGTTACACCTAATTCAGAGCCCGGTTCAGTGGTAGGCGCTACCGCACGCGTGTGACAGCTCACTGGTAGTTCAAAAGGTAGGAAATTCGACTGGAAACACCTTTCCTGAGGTAAATTGTGTTAAATTATCGTCACAACAGGGAGGGGGGTGAGCGAGGGCGAGGCGGGTTCAGGGAAGGAGCCGAGATGATGGGCTGCAGAATCGATGCGAATGGAGCGAGCCGTTCGGCGAGGAGAAGTCGGGGGGAGGAGATTCGGTGCTCACACAGCAGCCCGGTGGTGAGGCTGAATCGTTCTGAGTGCCGAGAGGAGAGGTCGAGGCCCACTCAGAGGTGATTTGATACCCGTACAACCACTCTGGACACCGGGCTGATTTGAAGAGCTTGAGAACAGCTTCGGGCTGGGCAATGAAATCTGGGCCTGGAGCGAGTCGCAGGGCGGTGTGGTCTAGGCCCCAAGTCCTTTGCAGTAGCCCGGTCGCAGAGCGAGGCACGATCTACTGTTCAGACAATTTAAACGCCAGCCCAGATCAGATCTGCAAGCCAGTTTCGCTCACTCCCCACATCGCTCCTCTCTCCAGGGTGCCAGAGCCTTTCACTGTTCGATTGTTTCATCAGTTTAAAAGCTGGCCCAGATAGACTGTCGGCATCCGAGGTGAGGGCCGATTTCACTCGGTCTCTGTGAAGGTCACTCCTCTCTCCACGGCACTGAGGGTATGAAGATGGCCCCAGCTGCCATGCTCCGTGCCCGCCGATATGATGAAGAGAGAAGTGAGGCCTTGGGCCTACTCCAGGCTGCTCCGGGGTTCCGATCTGAGGACTCAATATGGTTCGAGATGTTGTTCGCTTCAACTGTTTGTGTGATTTGTTTTTTTTTCTTCCTCTTGTGCATTAGGTGTTGGTCTTTTTTTTTAATTGGGTCCTTTCTTGCTCTGCGGCTACCTGTGAGCAAACAGATCTCAAGGTTGTATAATTAATACATTCTTCAATAGTAAATATACTTTGACCCTGGTTCTGAGCTGTAGAGTTATGCAGGATGGAAAGAGGCCCATATAGTCACCGCGTCAAAGATCTCCACCACCTTGGCCTTGCCATCTCCTCAGAGCTACCATCAGGCAGGAGATACAGAAGCCTGAAGTCCACCAGCAGGTTCAAGAACGTCCCTCCAACCATTCAGTTCCCAAACCAGCTTGAACAACCCCAATCACTACTTCAGTGCAGCAACACTATGCCACCTTGATTCATAAGACCAAAAAACACAGGGGCAGAATTGGGCCATTCAGCCCATCCAGTCGAATTCGCCCTTCCACGATAGGTGATTCATTTTCTCCTTCAGCTCCATTCGCCTGCCTTCCCCCCGCCATCTTTGATACCCTGACTAATCAAAATCCTATCTACCTCCGCTTTAAATATACCCAAAGCCTTGGCCTTCACAGCCGCCTGCAGCAATGAATTCCACAGATTCACCACCTCCAGCTAAAGAAATTCCTCCACATCTCTGTTCCACAAGGACGCCCCTCTATTCTGAGACTAAGCCCTCTGGTCCTGGCCTCCCCCACTACACGAAACATCTTCCCCACGTCCACTCTATCTAGGTCTTTCAATATTTGATGGGTTTTAATGAAATTTCTCCCCCCCGCCCACCTCCATTCCTCTAAAGAACAGCAAATACAGGCCCAGAGCCATCAAACACTCTTCATATGTTAACCCTTTCATTCTCTGGACCCATTCCAGTGGACATTGTTTTTTTTTGTTTTAATTCTGCTCTCACAGGATGGGGCCACCTTGCCACGGGACCCACCGACCCATCCATGAACTC
>NC_082731.1:37409114-37453636 GCF_030144855.1 Hypanus sabinus | reverse complement strand
CCCACACTCTCCCGCCGCGCTCGCCCCCGCACTCTCCCCCCGCACTCTCCCGCCGCGCTCGCCCCCGCACTCTCCCGCCGCGCTCGCCCCCGCACTCTCCCGCCGCTCTCTCCCCCGCGCTCGCCCCCGCACTCTCCCGCCGCGCTCGCCCCCGCACTCTCCCGCCGCGCTCGCCCCCGCACTCTCCCCCCGCGCTCGGCCCCACACTCTCCCGCCGCGCTCGCCCCCGCACTCTCCCGCCGCGCTCGCCCCCGCACTCTCCCGCCGCGCTCGCCCCCGCACTCTCCCGCCGCGCTCGCCCCCGCACTCTCCCCCCGCGCTCGGCCCCACACTCTCCCGCCGCGCTCGGCCCCACACTCTCCCGCCGCGCTCGGCCCCACACTCTCCCGCAGCGCTCGCCCCCGCACTCTCCCGCCGCGCTCGCCCCTCCGCGCTCTCCCTCCGCACTCTCCCCCCGCCGCGCTCTCCCCCGCACTCTCCCCCCGCCGCGCTCTCCCCCGCACTCTCCCCCGCACTCTCCCCCCGCCGCGCTCTCCCCCGCACTCTCCCCCCGCCGCGCTCTCCCCCGCACTCTCCCCCGCACTCTCCCCCCGCCGCGCTCTCCCCCGCACTCTCCCCCCGCCGCGCTCTCCCCCGCACTCTCCCCCCGCCGTGCTCTCCCGCCGCGCTCGCCCCTCTGCGCTCGCTCCCGCCGCGCTCTCCCTCCGCACTCTCCCCCACCGCGCTCTCCCCCCGCGCTCGCCCCCGCACTCTCCCGCCGCGCTCGCCCCCGCACTCTCCCGCCGCGCTCGCCCCCGCACTCTCCCCCCGCGCTCGCCCCCGCACTCTCCCGCCGCGCTCGCCCCCGCACTCTCCCGCAGCGCTCGCCCCCGCACTCTCCCGCCGCGCTCGCCCCTCCGCGCTCTCCCTCCGCACTCTCCCCCCGCCGCGCTCTCCCCTGCACTCTCCCCCGTACTCTCCCCCCGCGCTCTCCCGCCGCGCTCGCCCCTCTGCGCTCGCTCCCGCCGCGCTCTCCCTCCGCACTCTCTCCCCCCGCGCTCGCCCCCGCACTCTCCCGCCGCGCTCGGCCCCACACTCTCCCGCAGCGCTCGCCCCCGCACTCTCCCCCCGCGCTCGGCCCCACACTCTCCCGCCGCGCTCGCCCCCCGCACTCTCCCGCCGCGCTCGGCCCCACACTCTCCCGCCGCGCTCGCCCCCGCACTCTCCCGCCGCGCTCGGCCCCACACTCTCCCCCCGCGCTCGGCCCCACACTCTCCCGCCGCGCTCGCCCCCGCACTCTCCCCCCGCGCTCGGCCCCACACTCTCCCGCCGCGCTCGCCCCCGCACTCTCCCCCCGCGCTCGGCCCCACACTCTCCCGCCGCGCTCGGCCCCACACTCTCCCGCCGCGCTCGCCCCCGCACTCTCCCGCCGCGCTCGCCCCCGCACTCTCCCGCCGCGCTCGGCCCCACGCTCTCCCCGCCGCGCTCGCCCCCGCGCTCTCCCGCCGCGCTCGCCCCCCGCACTCTCCCGCCGCGCTCGGCCCCACACTCTCCCGCCGCGCTCGCCCCCGCACTCTCCCCCCGCGCTCGGCCCCACACTCTCCCGCCGCGCTCGCCCCTCCGCGCTCTCCCTCCGCACTCTCCCCCGCCGCACTCTCCCCCGTACTCTCCCCCCGCGCTCTCCCGCCGCGCTCGCCCCTCTGCGCTCGCTCCCGCCGCGCTCTCCCTCCGCACTCTCTCCCCCCGCGCTCGCCCCCGCACTCTCCCGCCGCGCTCGCCCCCGCACTCTCCCCCCGCGCTCGCCCCCCGCACTCTCCCGCCGCGCTCGGCCCCACACTCTCCCGCAGCGCTCGCCCCCGCACTCTCCCGCCGCGCTCGCCCCTCCGCGCTCTCCCTCCGCACTCTCCCCCCGCCGCGCTCTCCCCCGCACTCTCCCCCCGCCGCGCTCTCCCCCCGCACTCTCCCCCGCACTCTCCCCCCGCCGTGCTCTCCCGCCGCGCTCGCCCCTCTGCGCTCGCTCCCGCCGCGCTCTCCCTCCGCACTCTCCCCCACCGCGCTCTCCCCCCGCGCTCGCCCCCGCACTCTCCCGCCGCGCTCGCCCCCGCACTCTCCTGCCGCGCTCGCCCCCGCACTCTCCCGCCGCGCTCGCCCCCCGCACTCTCCCGCCGCGCTCGCCCCGCCGCGCTCTCCCCCCGCCGCGCTCTCCCCCCGCACTTGCCCCTCTGCGCTCTCCCCCGCACTCTCCCGCCGCGCTCGCCTCCGCACTCTCCCCCCGCCGCGCTCACCCTCCGCACTCTCCCCCCGCCGCGCTCTCCCTCCGCACTCTCCCCCCGCCGCGCTCTCCCGCCGCGCTCTCCCTCCGCACTCTCCCGCCGCGCTCGCCCCTCTGCGCTCGCTCCCGCCGCGCTCTCCCTCCGCACTCTCCCCCCGCCGCGCTCTCCCTCCGCACTCTCCCCCGCCGCGCTCTCCCTCCGCACTCTCCCCCGCCGCGCTCTCCCGCCGCGCTCGCCCCTCTGCGCTCGCTCCTGCCGCGCTCTCCCTCCGCACTCTCCCCCCGCCGCGCTCTCCCTCCGCACTCTCCCCCGCCGCGCTCTCCCGCCGCGCTCTCCCTCCGCACTCTCCCCCCGCCGCGCTCTCCCCCGCGCTCCCCCCTCCGCGCTCCCCCCCACGCTCGCCTCCGCACTCTCCCGCCGCGCTCGCCCCTCTGCGTTCGCTCCCGCCGCGCTCTCCCTCCGCACTCTCCCCCCGCCGCGCTCTCCCTCCGCACTCTCCCCCCGCCGCGCTCTCCCCCGCGCTCCCCCCTCCGCGCTCCCCCCCCCGCGCTCGCCCCCGCACTCTCCCCCCGCGCTTGCCCCCACACTCTCCCGCAGCGCTCGCCCCCACACTCTCCCGCCGCGCTCGCCCCCGCACTCTCCCCCCGCGCTCGCCCCCACACTCTCCCGCAGCGCTCGCCCCCACACTCTCCCGCCGCGCTCGCCCCCGCACTCTCCCCCCGCACTTGCCCCTCCGCGCTCTTCCCCGCACTCTCCCCCGCGCTCTCCCCCGCGCTCTGCCCCGCACTCTCCCGCCGCGCTCGCCTCCGCACTCTCCCCCGCCGCGCTCTCCCTCCACACTCTCCCCCCGCACTTGCCCCTCCGCGCTCTTCCCCACACTCTCCCCCGCGCTCTCCCCCGCGCTCTGCCCCGCACTCTCCCGCCGCGCTCGCCTCCGCACTCTCCCCCCACCGCGCTCTCCCTCCGCACTCTCCCCCCGCCGCGCTCTCCCTCCGCACTCTCCCCCTGCCGCGCTCTCCCTCCGCACTCTCCCCCGCCGCGCTCTCCCCCCGCGCTCGCCTCCGCACTCTCCCGCCGCGCTCGCTCCCGCCACGCTCTCCCCCCGCACTCGCTCCCCCGCGCTCTCCCCCGCACTCTCCCGCCACGCTCGCCCCCGCACTCTCCCTCCGCGCTCGCCCCCACACTTTCCCCCCGCGCTCGCCCCCCCGCGCTCTCCCCCGCACTCTCCCGCCACGCTCGCCCCCGCACTCTCCCTCCGCGCTCGCCCCCACACTTTCCCCCCGCGCTCGTCCCCACACTCTCCCGCTGCGCTCGCCCCTACACTCTCCCGCCGCGCTCGCCCCCGCACTCTCCCTCCGCGCTTGCCCCCACACTTTCCCCCCGCGCTCGCCCCTACACTCTCCCGCTGCGCTCGCCCCTACACTCTCATGCCGCGCTCGCCCCCACACGATTTCAAACCACAAACCAGAGAAAATCTGCCGATGCTGGAAATCCGTGCAACACACACACACACACACACACAGATACACACACACACACACACACAGACACACACACACACACACACAGACACACACACACAGACACACACACACACACACAGACACACACACACACACAGATACACACACACACAGACACACACACACACACACAGACACACACACACACACACAGACACACACACAGATACACACACACACACACAGATACACACACACACAGACACACACACACACACACACAGACACACAGACACACACACACAGACACACAGACACACTCACACACAGATACACACACACACACACACACACACACACAGACACACACACACACACACACACACACAGACACACACACACACACACACACACACACACACAGACACACAGACACACACACACAGACACACAGACACACACACACAGACACACAGACACACAGACACACTCACACACAGATACACACACACACACACACACACACACACAGACACACAGACACACAGACACACAGACACACAGACACACACACACAGACACACAGACACACAGACACACTCACACACAGATACACACACACACAGACACACACACACACACACACACACACACAGACACACAGACACACACACACAGACACACAGACACACTCACACACAGATACACACACACACACACACACACACACACAGACACACACACACACACACACACACACAGACACACACACACACACACACACACACACACACACAGACACACAGACACACACACACAGACACACAGACACACACACACAGACACACAGACACACTCACACACAGATACACACACACACACACACACACACACACAGACACACAGACACACAGACACACAGACACACAGACACACACACACAGACACACAGACACACAGACACACTCACACACAGATACACACACACACACACACAGACACACACACACACACACACACACACACACACACACACACACAGACACACAGACTCACAGACACACACACACAGACACACACACACACACACACACTCACACACACACACTAAATGCTGGAGGAACTCCGCAGGCCGGGCAGCATCTGTGGAAATAAGTACAGGAGGGAGCGAGGCTTTTCATTCTAGAATGAAGGAGGCGTCCTCCTTTTTCGAAGAAAGGGGCCTCCCTTCCTTCACCAACAACGCTGCCCTCAACCGCATCTCTCCCATTTCATGCACGTCTGCTCTTACCCCATCCTCCCACCACCCTGCCAGGGATAGGGTTCCTCCAGTCCTCACCTACCAGCCCTCCAGCCTCCGCGTCCTCCGAAACTTCCGCCACCTCCAACGGGATCCAACCACCAAGCACATCTTCCCCCCCCCCCACCCTTCCTACTTTCCGCTGGGATCGCTCCCTTCGCGCCTCCCTTGTCCATTCGCCCCTCCCCACTGATCTTCCTCGTGGCACTTAGTGGCACAAGTGGGACAAGTGCTACACCTGCCCCTCCACCTCCTCCCTCACCACCATCCAGAGTCCTTCCAGGTGAGGCGACACTTCACCTGTGAGTTGGTTGGAGGGTCATCTACAGGTTTGGTGCTCCTGTAACCCAACCGTAGACTGGGAGACCGCTTCGCCGAGCGTCTCCGCTCCGTCCGCCAGAACGACTGGGATCCCGTTTGAATTCCACTTCCCATTCCCATTCCGGTATGTCCATCCACGGCCTCCTCCACTGTCGTGATGAGACCACACTCAGGTTGGAGGAACGACACCTTATATTCCATCTGGGTAGCCTCCAACCTGATGGCATCAACATTGATTTCTCTAACTTCAGGTAATGCCCCCCCAGCCCCCTCTCCTTCACCATTTTCCAACTCTCTCACCCTATTTCCTCACCTCCCTCTGGTGCTCCTCCCCCTTTCTCTATCTTCCATGGCCTTCTATCTCCACCAATCAGTTTCCCCCTTCTCCAGCCCTGTTTCTCTTTCACCAATCAACTTCCCAGCTCTTTACTTCACCCCTCCCCCTCCAGGTTTCACCCACCACCCTGTGTTTCTCTCTCCCCTCCTCCCCACCTTTCAAACCTGCTCCTCAGCTTTTCTTTTCCCGTTCTGCCGAAGGGTTTCGGCCCGAAACGTCGACCGTGCTTTTCCCCACAGACGCTGCCCGGCCCTCTGGGTCCCTCCAGCATTTCTATGTGTGTTGCTCGGTGGTTTCAATCTTCCCGGGTAATTTAACCGCCGAGAAATGGAGCCGATCGCGGGCTCCTGGCCTCCACGCTGCACGCTTGGCTTGTGCCCTCGTGGAACGCGGAGGCTGGGGAGCCAGGAGACGAGAGGCGCCAGGTCAGTCTGAAATTGCACTTCCAGAGTGTAGGTTGCAGGCTCTGAGGGAAGCCGGGCCTCGTCCGGAACACAGACAAGGCAGGAAAGGAGTGAATGGGATTTGCCTGGAGACCCACCTTCCGGAGTCTCGCCGAGCGACCCGCCAACCCGTCCGTGTACTCACCACGGAGATACAGGCCCTTCAGCCCATCGAGCCTGTGCCGACCACCCGTTTACACCAGCCCTACATTGATCTCATTTTCATCGATTACCACCGACTCCCCCCCCCCCCGCCCCGTTTCCACACACTGGGGGCAGTTGGAATGGGGTTTGAACCTGGAGCACAGGGAGAACCGGAAAAGTCCACACAGACAGCGCCTGGGGTCTGGATCAATCCCGGGTCGCTGGCGCTGGGAAGCCAGAAGCTGTCTCCGCTGCACCACCCGCGTCAGAACGCAGGGGGGGGGGCTCTTGGGGTGGATGCTCAAACATCTCCCACCATCTGGGTGGCAAGGGAACCAGCTGGACGAGGGCTGGAAAAGATGAAACCTCGATCGCTCCTTCCAGTCCAGGAGGACCCCTAGTCTTCTGGCCTTTGAAAGCTGCTCGGAAACGAGGAAATCGATAAAATTCTGCTTATCCTCGCTTGGAGGACTGTGTTCGTTTCTAGTCGCCTCATTATCGGAAGGAAGTGGAAGCATTAGAGAGGGTGCTGAGGAGATTTAAATATAGTTAAGTATATTTAAGACAAGGCTGGATAGATTTTTGCATTGTAGGGAAATTAAGGGTTATGGGGGAAAGGCAGGTAGATGTCGATAAGTCCATGGCCAGATCAGCTAAGACTTTATTGAATGGCGGAGCAGGCTCCTGTTGGGCCAGATGGCCTACTCTTGGTCTTATTTCTCCTGTTCTTTACCAGGATGCTGCCTGGATTAGAGAGCACGTCCTCTGAGGGAAGATTGAGCGAGTTGGGGCTTTTCCCTTTGGAGAGAAGGAGGATGAAGGTGTATCGAGGTGTATGAAGTTTTAAGATGTATAGGCAGAGTGGGCGGCCAGCACCTTTTCCCCTTGGGCAGCCACGACCTGGAGGTCAGAGGCCTGGGGGAGGGGGTGTGGGCGGCCTGGTCCGGGAACGGAGACCCATCTGTGCTTGCGGGCGGGGACGGCGGTGAAAGATTGGTTTCCGTTTCTCTTGCTCCTTGCACTTTGGCTGCCCGCCGTTCCACTGAAAGCTGCGACCGCGGTATGCTGTGCCCTGCACGATCTCGGCCCGGGCTGGCCGTTAACTCAAATGACACATTCCACATAGTTTGATGTACGTGTGTTTAACATATGAATTAATTTTACCTGTAGCATCAAAGGTGTGTCACATCCATTCAGAATGCTTCACAATCACAATCTCATATTGGTTCCTGGCCAATAGCGTGAAGACGTGTTGTAGTGAAGGAAGTGACATCAAGCTCACGCTGCCATGGTCCACTCTCCTCTCCAATCAGATTCCTCCTTCTTCAGCCCTCCGCCTTTTCCACCTATCACCTCCCAGCTTCTTACTTCATTCCCCACCCAGCTGGTTTCACCTGTCACCTTGTCCTTATCCTTGCTTCTTTCCCCCTCTTTATGAACTGCCTCGGCCTGAAATATTGACTTTTTATTCCCCGGCATAGAAGCTGCCCGACCTGCCAAGTTCCTCCAGCATTTTGTGTGAGTTACTTCCACACTGGCTCCTCCTTCCTCCCAACCATGGCTGCCCTCACCCTTGCCCTCACAATAGTTCACTCATGGCTGCCACAATGAGGCCACTCTCATGCTGGAGGACCAATGCCTCAAATACTGTCTGGGTAGCATCCAACCTGATGGCATGAACATCGATTTCTCTAACTTCTGGTTGGTTTCCTCCCCCCCCCTTCCCTCTTGCATTCCCCGCTCTGGCTCCCCTCTTACTTCTCCTCTCCTCACCTGCCAATCACCTCCCCCTGGTGCCCTTCCTCCTCCCCTTTCTCCCTTGGTCCACGGTCCTCTCCAATCAGATTCCTTCATCTTCAGCCCGTTAACTTTTCCACCTATCAGCTCTCAGCTTCTGACTTCATTCCCCACTGCCCCCTCACTTGGCTTCACCTCCCCTCCCCCGTCCATCTCTTATTCGGGCTTCTTCTCTGTTCCTTCCTGGTGGGAAGGGTCTCGGCCTGAAGCTTTGACTGTTGTCTCCCTCCCCAGGTACTGACTGACCCACCGAGATCCCCCTGGCAGCTTGTGTGTGTTGCTCAAGACTTCCAGCACCTGCAGAGTCTCTTGCGTGTATGAGGAGATCTGTGCCGGCACTTTACAGAACGGGATAACCAAGGTGGATTGCCGGCAGATTATCAGCTGGCTGTCATCTCTTCGCCAGGCGAGAGAAGCCCTCGGGAAGCTGAGGCCCAAGATGGACTCTTTGCTCTCGGACTTGTATAAAGAAACAACAGCAGGCACTGCAGGACACCTGAAGATGTGTGGAGGGAAGTGGAGACCACCTCTGATTCGCAGCTTTATCCCGAGTCTTGCCCTTTAGTATCTCCTTAACCTATAATTTCCATAATCATCATGATGAACAGTGTTGTGTGACATCATCATTATGTGCCCTGTTGTATGACATCATCATTATGTGCTTTGTTGTATATTGTGGGCGATCATGGTGACCGTGATTGTTCTCAGCAAATTTTTCTACATAAGTGGTTTGCCATTGCCTTCTTCTGGGCAGTGTCTTTACAAGATGGGTGACCCCCCCCCCCCCGCCATTATCAATACTCTTCAGAGATTGTCTGTCTGGCGTCAGTGGTCACATCATCAGGACTTGTGATCTGCACCGGCTGCTCATACTGTTATGAATGTACCACAGCTCTGAGGGGCCGAAGGGTGCGGGGTAGCCCCCTCCTTTGTGAGAATCGCAAGAGCATTATTGGGTTGGGTCAGAGGACCCAGGAAATGAGAGAGAGACATGGCCATTGTCTCTTGGAGACGACTTGTGTATTACAATACTGTGTTACGTGGAAGCCCTCGGGCAAAGTGGGCTGGTTGAGAGAGAGATTGCATCACCCCAACCTGATTGATATCTACTACCCTGCGAGTTAAGATAAAAGAGGGGCTGTAGGCACAGCCCGTCAGACGCACCAGAAGAAACGCTAGCGATCCCGTAATAGCGGGAAGCCACGTGCGTTCGGTTCCCTTGCCTGGGGGCTGGTGGCTGATACCACGGAAAACGACTTGGAACTAACAACGGGGAACCAACTTCCCCCGACTCAATGGATTGGCGTCATAAAGACCCGGGCAAGTTTAAAACCGTCTCTCTTAAACCCAAAGAGCTGCAGCTTGAAAGGACAGCGACTTCCATCTTTCCATCAGACAATACAATATCCCCTAGACAAACGATAGAGCTATTGCTTAATTGATGATTATTATTATACCCGCGTTTTTAGATTGAGTATTGAGGACGTATATTATCTGAATGTCTGTATTAATCTTATTTTTGTGCCCCTTTATAAATAAAGACTTTTAAAAATAGTACCATCAGACTTCAACGGACCTCTCTATCTTTGCTGGTAAGTGATCCAGTTATGGGAATTTCGTAACAGTACGACCATCCACCACCTGCTCCCATGGCTTCACATGACCCTGATCGGGGGGCTAAGCAGGTGCTACACGTTGCCCAAGGGTGACCTGCAGGCTGGCGGAGGGAAGGAGCGCCTCACACCTCCTTTGGGAGAGACGTATCTCCACCCCAACACCTAGTCTTTCTTATTAACCCTTCGCTCCTACTCCCCTGAGTGCTTTGACCAACATCCTTCTCAGTGCGTGTCACCCAGGCGTTTAATAGACGTGAATGAAGCAGAAGGAACACAGATCAAATCCCAGTATAAACACAAACAAGGGACAATCTGCAGATGCTGGAAATCCGAGCAACACACACAAAATGCTGAAGGAACTCAGCAGGCCTGGTACCATCCAGGGAACGAGTAGTCAAAACTTTGGGCTGAAACCAATAAACTTCACTACTCGAGCCAGCCTCCCAAGAGGTACAGGAACAATGGAACTCTTTTAGCAGCATCACAGGTACATAGGTACAGACAACCATAAAACCATAAGATATAGGAGCAGAATGAGGCCATTCGGCCCATCGAGTCTGCTCTGCCATTTCATTCATGGCTGATCCAATTTCCCTCTCAGCCCCAATCTCCTGCCTTTTCCCCGTATCCCTTCATACCCTGACTAATCAGGAATCTATTAATCTCTGCCTTAATTATACAGAAAAACTTGGCCTCCACAGCTGCCTGAGGCCTGATTCAGCATTCTCTGGCGAAAGAAGTTCCTCCTTATGTCCATTCTAATGGACGCCCCTCTATTTGGAGGCTGTGTCCTCTGGTCTTAGACTCTCCCACCACAGGAAACATCCTCTCCACATCCACTCTATTGAGGCCTTTCACTATTCGATAGGTTTCAACGAGATCACCCCTCACTCTTCTGAATTCCAGTGAGTTTGGGCCCAGAGCCATCAGACACTCCTCAAATGAGAAGCCGTTCAATCCTGGCATCATTTTCATGAGCCTCCGGTTTTGGCACGTCCTTTCAAAGATAACCGCTCATTTAAACTCCAAGGGAAGCTTGTGACATTTAATTCAAAGATTCAAAGTACATTTATTATCGAAGTGTGTATACAACCATCTTCTCCACAGGCCTATTCTGTATCTCAGTGGATAAATAACTAATTTGGCTCGGTTCTGAGGAAGATTTTTTTTACTGCACCGGTTCAGACATTTATTTATGCATATGACAATGAATAAGACAAAAGAACATCTTTTTCCAAACAACCCGATGAAGCGAAAGGATAGAAACGCCATTAGAGAAAGAAGGCTTGCTCCGAAATATCCCAGACAGGTTTTGATGCGAGGTGAAGCACTGATGTTAGCAGGCCGATGGTGTAGTGGCATCAGCGCCGGACTTCGAGCTCAGTGGTCCCCGGTTTGAATCCGGGCACGCTTTCCGTGCGCAGACACGAGGAGATCTGCAGATGCTGGAAACTCAAGCAGCACACCCAAAATGGTGGAACGAAATACAGGCCTGAGGAAGGGTCTCGGCCCGAATCGCCAACTGTGCTTCTCCCGATAGGTGCTGCCTGGCCTGCTGCGTTCCACCGGCACCCTGTGTGTGACACCCCATGCGTGCTGGGTTGAGATTCGAGCTAGCAATCGGAGAAATAGTCAAATGATAAGGAAAGGGCAGAAAAAAAGGCGGCCCGAGGCGTGTAAAGGAGCAATAACGACAAAGCACTGATATCTACACCACTCTTATTGCCTCCTGACCCGGCCTTCTTGGAAGGAGTTGCTGCTTTTTGGATATTTGTGCTATCCTTAGGGGCCCGGAACCAGACCCCCTGGGTTTTCCCTTGTCTCCAGGGGCTTACCTTCACACTGAGGTCATGACCAGGGCTGAAGAACCATCCGGAAAGTGGAGGAGGGCTCACGAGCTCACATCGCTAAGTCTCCGTTTGTTGACTGTTTCATTTTGGAGTTGAGTAACTTAGCAGCATAGAAACATAGAAAACCTACAGCACATTACAGGCCCTTCGGCCCACAATGTTGTGCTGACCATGTAACCTACTCTCGAAGCTGCCCAGAGTTTCCTTACCGCCAGGCCGTCTATTTTTCTAAGCTCCATGTACCGATCTAAAAGTCTCTTAAAAGACCCTGGGGAGACGTTGTTGGGTTTGAAGTGCTGCTGAATGTTTAGCATCATCGCATCTGTGATGAAGGGCAGCTTAGATGCCGGTTGAGTATTTTACTGTTTTGTAGTAAGGGATTAATGTGGATATTTGTAATCAGAGTCCTCCGTCTCGCTCGCCAAACCCCTGAGCCTGCTTCCTCGTAACGTGCGGGCATGGAGAAGACAAGCCAGCTGTTACATTCCTCTTCCGATTACTGCTCTCGGGGAGAAGGCACAGAAGCCTCTAAACCCACGTGCGATAGCTCAGGAATAGCTGATTAGATTAGATTAGATTAGTGATGCACCATCAATAACTCACTCTGAGACGTAAAGGCGAGATATCGGCTTTTATTGACTAGAAGAAGGAACAAGCAGTGGTTGACCACCATACTACATCCTGGAGACTGAGAGGCCGGGCTCAGGCCTTGATCGCCTTTATACTGGGGTCTGTGGGAGGAGCCACAGGAGCAGTCAGCAGGGGGCTTGTCCAGACAGGTATATGTAATTCACCACAATTAGATTTAACTTTATTCACAACGTCATTGTGCCGAGTACCGATACAAAGACAATGGAATGCAGTTAGCATCTAACCAGAAATGCAAAGAATGTTGCAAGGTAGAACCTACAAGGTAAATGGTAGGGTACCGAGTGCAGTAGAACAGAGGGATCTGGGAGTACAGATACATAATTCCGTAAAAGTGGCGTCATAGGGACGTAAAGAGAGCTTTTGGTACATTGGCCTTTATAAATCAAAGTATTGAGTATAAGAGTTGGGATGTTATGGTGAGGTTGTATAAGGCATTGGTGAGGCCGAATTTGGAGTATTGTGTGCAGTTTTGGTCATTGAATTACAGGAAGGATATTAATAAGATTGAAAGAGTGCAGAGAAGGTTTACAAGGATGTTGCTGGGACTTGAGAAACTGAGTTACAGAGAAAGGTTGAATAAGTTAGGATCTTATTCCCTGGAGCGTAGAAGAATGAGGGGAGATTTGATAGATGTGTATGAATTATGATGGGTATAGATAGAGTGAATGCAAGCAGGCTTTTTCCACTGAGGCTAGGGGAGATAAAACCAGAGGACATGGGTTAAGGGTGAAGGGGGAAAAGTTTAAAGGGAACATTGGGGGGGGGGCTTCTTCTCACAGAGAGTGGTGGGAGTGTGGAATGAGCTGCCAGATGAAGTGGTAAATGCGGGCTCACTTTTAACATTTAGGAAAAACTTGGACAGGTACATGGATGAGAGGTGTATGGAGGGATATGGTCCAGGTGCAGGTCAGTGGGACTAGGCAGAAAAATGGTTCAGCACAGCCAAGAAGGGCTGAAGGGCCTGTTTCTGTGCTGTAATATTCTATGGTTCTATGGAATAGTGTTATTTACAAAATAACTGAATAAAAAGTAAGTGCTACAGCACACAAATATAAAAGTACTGAGATAGTACGATATGGGTAGAATACTGCGATGTGAGGTTCAGCAGGGTCTTACCCTTTGCCATCAGTCCTGAGTGATCCACTAACCCATGAGGACTCCCTCCTCTTTCAACTATTGGACTACTTATTTATTTCTAAAACTTATAACAATAAAATGTCTTGCGTTAGACTGCTACTGCAAAAGAATACATCTCATGAATTCCAAAGATTCGGCATGACATCTAAAATTTGACAAACTCCTATCGATGTCTGGTGGAGAGTATATTGTCTGGCCTGGGATGGGAACACCAACCCCCTTGAATGGAAAATCCTACAAAAAGTAGTGGACGCCGCCCAGTCCATCACAAGTTAAAGTCCTCGACAGCATTGATCATGTCTTCAAGAAATGCCTTCGCAGGAAAGCAGTACCCATCATTGGGGACCCCCACCACCCAGGCCATGCTCTCTTCTCACTGCTGCCATTGGGTAGAAGGTACAGGAGCCTCAGGACCCCTCACCACCAGGTTCAGGAACAGCTACTACCCCTCAACCATCAGGCTCTTGAACCAGAGGGAAAACTTCACTTGCCCCATCTTTGAGATGATCCCACGACCAATGGACTCCCTTTCTAGGCCTCTTCATCTCCTGTTGTTTCTTTGTCTGAGATTTTATGGCTGATGCACCATCAATAACTCTCGGAGATGGGAGGCGAACGATAGGCTTTTATTAGCTGCAAACGTGACCATGACATCTTGGAGACTGAGGGAGGAGCAGTGCCTCCAATTCCAATCCAGGGGTCTGTGGGGGGAGTCACAGGAGCAGTCAGCAGAGGGGCGTGTCCAGACAGGTATACACATAGTTTACCACGATGGCTTTAAGGTGCATTCCTGCTGCCTTCTGAACTGCATTGTGGGTCAGGGTATGAAATGCTATTAAAAAGACATGTGTAGCATCCATGCCCCGATTTACCCCCGTTCGCCGAGGGTGAACCGCCATCACCCCACCAGTAGTGCAATACTCCGGTGTAGATACGGTGTAATGCCCCCCCCCCAGTACACGCTCGCAACACAAATATCAGACAATACACCAAAGGTGAGTAAATAATTGCAACTTTATAGTTAGTTCTTCGTGATGGGTTAGTAGAAACAGATAACCTAAAGGCACCAAATCAGTAATTTTATCAGTTTGTGCGCATAATATTTTAATACGTTGGAGCTCACGCCTCCGGTTCCATCCACAACGACCTTCCGAGCCTTCGGCCACCGTCCGAACCGCTGACATCCAGTATCCGCCACCCTGGAACCGCTGTCCGCTCCTCACACGTCCGTCCCCCTCGCTCACCTCCCGAAAAAGACCGCGAGCTCCCCTCAGCTTACACATACAAGATAGCAAAATGATTCTCCATTGGTTAGTTACCCCCTTATCTGCAGTTATAACCCAAACATTCCAGACTCAGAGACCCATTACAGCATTAAGTGACAATACAGGTGATGCACCATCAATAACTCTCAGAGACGTGAGGTGAGATATAGGCTTTTATTGGCTGGAAGAAAGAACAAGCAGCAATTGACCACCACACTACATCCTGGAGACTGAGGAAGGGGCTGTGCCTCCAATCGCCTTTATACCGGGGTCTGTGGGAGGAGCCACGGTCAGTGGGAGGAGCCACAGGAGCAGTCAGCGGGGGGGGGGGGGGGGGCGTGTCCAGACAGGTATATGTAGTTCACCACACAGGGAAGCCATTTTGTTATAACAATACAGGGAAGCCATTTTGTTAGCCCGAACAGTTAACACCACAGTTAATGGTACTGAGAGCCCTACACATGCACTCTTAAGGAACTACATTTCATCTCATGTTTTCAATAAATACCGCTTATTCATTTATAATTATTATTTCTTTCTTTTCATATTTGCACAGTTTGCTGTCTTTTGCAGACTGGTTAAATGTCCAAGTTGGTGCGGTCTTTCATTGTTCATAGATTCAAAGATTGGAAGATACGAAGAACATTTATTATGAGAGAATGTACAAGTGATGCAACTTGAGATTTGTTTGATCGCTGAAAGAACCTAATTGAAGGAAACAAAAACAAAGCAGCCAAACCTGATGTGCAAGAGGTAGGGGAGAAAAACAGTCACACAAACGACTGAAGCGAACAACAACATTCGGAACCAAAATGGAGTCCTTGGATCCAAATCCCGGAATAGCCCAAAGCCTCGCTTACCAGTTCGTCGTATTAGCGGGCACGGAGCACGTCTTCATAGCCTCAGCGCCACGGAGAGTGGAGCGAAACCGGCCCTCACCCTGGATCTGTACAATTATTGTGTATGCCCGCAAGAAAATGAACATCGAGGTTGTATGTGGTGACGTATATGTACTTCGATAATAAACTTACTTTGAACTGTGGTATGTCAGTGATAATGAACTTGACTCCGATTCTAGTACCTCTCTCTCAGTTCCAAAGCCTCCTCCCTGCATAGTCATGCCTGACTGCAGGGGCCCCCTAACCTTTTTTGCGCCATAGCCCCCTGGTCGCTGGACCCCAGGTTGGGGACTCCTGATTGATGTGACCCTAGACACGAGCAGGAAGGTAGAAAAGTACCGCACAGAAACAGGCCTTTCAGCCTATCTAGTCCATGCTGATCCATTTAAGTTGCCTACTCCCATCGACCTGCACCGGGACCATGGCCTTCCATGCCCCTACCGTCCATGTACCTACCCAAACTTCTCTTAAACGTTGAAGTCAAACTTGCATGCCCTCTTGCATTGGCAGCTCGTCCCACACTCTCACAGAGTGAAGAAGTTTCCCCTCATGTTCCCCTTAAACTTTTCACCTTTCCCCCTTAACCCATGGTCTCTGGTTGTAGTCCTACCCGACCTCAGTGATAAAAGCCTGCTTACATTTACCCCATCTATACCCCTCATAATTTTGTATACCTCTATCAAATCTCCTCTCAATCTTCTACGTTCCAAGGAATAAAGTTCTCACCTATTCAATCCTTGCTTTTAACTCACGTCCTCCAGACCCAGGAACATTATTGTAAATATTCTCTCTACCCTTCCAATCTTACTTACACCTTTCCTGTAGGTAGGTGACCAAAACTGCACACAATACTCCAGATTAGGCCTCACCAATGTCTTACACAACTTCAACATAACACCCCATCTCCTGTGGTATTGATGTACGAAGGCCAGTGTGCCAAAAGCTTTCTTTATGACCCTGTCTAACTGTGATGCCACTTTCAAGAAATTATGGACCTGTA
The DNA here is from genome assembly GCF_030144855.1 of Hypanus sabinus. Lineage (NCBI taxonomy): Eukaryota > Metazoa > Chordata > Chondrichthyes > Myliobatiformes > Dasyatidae > Hypanus > Hypanus sabinus. Next base: position 37,437,161 of record NC_082731.1, on the reverse strand, counting down.
GTCCCAGATCCCTTTGTTCTACCACACTCCTCAGAGCCCTACCGTTCATCGTGTAAGTGAACCCTAGCTGGTCCTACTCAGGTACAATACCTCGCACTTCTCTACATTAACTTCCCTCTGCCAGTTTTCAGCCCAATTTTCCAGCTGATGCACATCCTTCTACAAGCCATAATATTTCTATTTTCTAATTATGATTTATAATTAAAATTTTACTTTGATTTGTACCTCAGGGAGCGCGAAGCGCAGAAACAAATATCGCTGCGATGATTGTACGCTCTAGTATCGATTGTTTGGTGACGATGAAGTAAAGTTTTGTAGCCTTCCTAATTGTCCACCACATCCCCCCAGTCTTGGTGCCATCTGCAAATTTGCTGATCCAATTGAGCGCATTATCAGCCAGATCATTGATATAGATGGCTAACAACAATGGACCCTGCACCGATCCCCGTGGCACTCCACTAGTCACAGGCCTCCAGTCAGAGAAGCAACCATCTCTCTGGCTTCTCCCGCAAAGCCAATGTCCAATCCAATTTACTACCTCATCTTGAACGCCAGGCGGCTGAACCTTCTTGACCAGCCTCCGCTGGGGGACCTTGTCAAATGCTTTACTAAAGTCCATGGAGACGACACCCACTGCCTTGCCTTCATCCACTTTCCTGGTAACTTCCTTGAAAAAGATTGGTTAGGCATGACATACCATATGCACAAAGCTATGCTGACTATCCTAAACAACACACACACAAAAGGTGGAGGAACTCAGCAGGCCAGGCAGCATCGATGGGAAAGAGTAAACAGTCGACATTTCAGGCCGAAACCCTTTGGCAGGGCCCTTCTCCTTCTCTGTAATCTGTACAGGGTCCACGAACTTGATGCTGCTTTGCCTCACTTCAATAGACCCAGTGTCCGTTCCTGAAGAAACACAGATGCAGATCATTTATATCAGATCTCTCCCCACCTCTTTTGGCTCCACACGCGGATTATCATTTTGATCTTCCAGAGGAACAATTTTGTCGCTTGCAATCCTTTTGCTCTTAACGCAGGTAACCCTCAGGTTTGGCCGCAAGACAAACTCTGTGTGAAATCTGAGATGCAAAACCTCGTGTTTGTGTGGATGCTGAGTGACCTGCTCTCCCGTTACAAATCAGTACCGCCAAATAACAGGCGATTGCAATTAAATTATTTAACTTTATAATTCTTAATTTGACTGGAAGGTTAGCACAGATAATCAAAAAGGGCCCATTTTAATGAAACAGTTTAATGTGCACGTTGGAGCTCACAACCGATCCGTTGGTCCTCCATCAATTTCCCCGGGCTTCGTGGACTCCAAGTCCACTCCTTTCTGGTGTCTACGACCTCTCCTTTCTTCATCTTCTCTCTCGATTCTCCACCAAACGAAAGATCCAGATCGCCTCGGTGTCAGGCACACAACATGAAAAAACACTCCATTTATTGAACGGCGCACATTGCAAAGCCCCGTTATCTCCAACCATAACCTGATGCTACAGAAAGAAACGTGTGTGTTATGTATACTACTGTGATCGACATCCTGGTCTGGAGAAAAGTCTTCTCGTTTGACTGCATATACCAGGGGTCAGTTCCAGGTGTGGACAGACCCCTCCCGTGCCCAGAGTCCAGGGTCAGTTCCAGTGTGGACAGACCCCTCCCCGTGCCCAGAGACCAGGGGTCAGTTCCAGGTGTGGACAGCCCCCTCCTGTGCCCAGAGACCAGGGGTCAGTTCCAGGTGTGGACAGACCCCTCCTGTGCCCAGAGACCAGGGGTCAGTTCCAGGTGTGGACAGCCCCCTCCTGTGCCCAGAGTCCAGGGTCAGTTCCAGGTGTGGACAGACCCCTCCTGTGCCCAGAGACCAGGGTTCAGTTCCAGGTGTGGACAGACCCCTCCCGTGCCCAGAGACCAGGGTTCAGTTCCAGGTGTGGACAGATCCCTCCCTTGCCCAGAGACCAGGGTTCAGTTCCAGGTGTGGACAGACCCCTCCCATGCCCAGAGACCAGGGTTCAGTTCCAGGTGTGGACAGATCCCTCCCTTGCCCAGAGACCAGGGTTCAGTTCCAGGTGTGGATGGACCCCTCCTGTGCCCAGAGACTAGGGTCAGTTCCAGGTGTGGACAGACCCCTCCCGTGCACAGAGACCAGGGGTCAGTTCCAGGTGTGGACAGACCCCTCCCGTGCCCAGAGACCAGGGTTCAGTTCCAGGTGTGGACAGACCCCTCCTGTGCCCAGAGACCAGGGGTCAGTTCCAGGTGTGGACAGACCCCTCCTGTGCCCAGAGACCAGGGGTCATCTCCCAGTGTGGACAGACCCCTCCCGTGCCAGAGACCAGGGTCAGTTCCAGGTGTGGACAGACCCCTCCCGTGCCCAGAGACCAGGGGTCAGTTCCAGGTGTGGACAGACCCCTCCCGTGCCCAGAGACCAGGGGTCAGTTCCAGGTGTGGACAGACCCCTCCCGTGCCCAGAGACCAGGGGTCAGTTCCAGGTGTGGACAGACCCCTCCCGTGCCCAGAGACCAGGGGTCAGTTCCAGGTGTGGACAGACCCCTCCCCGTGCCCAGAGACCAGGGGTCAGTTCCAGGTGTGGACAGACCCCTCCCCGTGCCCAGAGTCCAGGGTCAGTTCCAGGTGTGGACAGACCCCTCCTGTGCCCAGAGACCATGGGTCAGTTCCAGGTGTGGACAGACCCCTCCCGTGCCCAGAGACCAGGGTCAGTTCCCAGTGTGGACAGACCCCTCCCGTGCCCAGAGACCAGGGTCAGTTCCAGGTGTGGACAGACCCCTCCTGTGCCCAGAGACCAGGGTCAGTTCTGAACTTTTTTGCTGCATCTCATTCAAAATACCCTACATTATTTAATTTATGCACTTTACATTGTTTATGCATAATTTATCTGTAGATTTAATTCTTACTGTGCTAAATTATTGTCTGTTATGTGTACTACTGTGTTTTACACCCCTGTCTGGAGAAACGTCTTGTTTGACAATATACGTGTATAAAGTTAGATGAAAATAAATTTGACTTAACTTCCATTTTCAGCATACTCTTAGCTGGTACAATAAATGCTAATTTTTACAGCATTTATACCCTGGGAATGACTAATGACTTCTCCTTTGTCCTGTCAGTTTGCCCCCCCCCCCCCCGCTATAAAAATACTCTTTGGGAGAGGGAAAGAACTGATGTCGAACACTTGTGCATTTCACGTCAGCAAGTCTGGGGAACTGATCGTGGAGTTCAAAGTACATTTATTATCAAAGTATGTGTACATTATACGAACTTGAGATTCGTCTCCTCACAGCAGCCACGAAACTCAGAAGCCCAAAAGAACCCATAAAATAAAGACCATCAAATGCCCAGTGTGCAGAGAGAGAGAAAAATCAAATTGTGCTAAATAAAAATAGGCAAATAGCAAATACCTTGCCTTTTCAATCCATATAACCATATAACAATTACAACACGGAAACAGACCAGCTTGGCCCTTCTAGTCCGTGCCGAACACCTACTCTCACCTAGTCCCACCAACCCGCACTCAGCCCATAACCCTCCATTCCTTTCCTGTCCATATACCTATCCAATTTTTCTTTTAAATGACAATATCGAACCTGCTTCTACTTCTACATATAACCCATAATGAGTTATTTAAACAAACAGGAATGCTTATTCAATCAATATTGATTATATTGAATATTCAAGTTGATGGCACGTGGCCTAGTGGATAAGGCGTCGGTCTAGTGATCTGAAGGTCACTGGTTCGAGCCTCAGCTGAGGCAGCGTGTTGTGTCCTTGAGCAAGGAACTTAACAACACATTGTTCTGCGACGACACCGGTGCCAAGCTGCATGGGTCCTAATGCCCTTCCCTTGGGCAACATCAGTGGCATGGAGAGGGGAGACTTGCAGCTTGGGCAACTGCCGGTCTCCCATACAACCCTGTCCAGGCCTGCGCCCTGGAAAAACCTTCCATGGTGCAAATCCATGGTCTCACGAGACTAACGGAGGCCTATTATGAATATTGAAGTGGAAACAGTAAGCGGTATCAAATCCTTGTGTGTCCATCTCTGAAGATCTAACAAAGAGGGCACAACAGCATTAATATTTCATTTGAGGAGATTTGGTCTGTCTTTAAAAGCAGTTGCAAATTTCTACAGATGTACCATTGAGAGCATTCTGACTGGCTGCATCACCGGCCGGTATGGAGGTGGGGGTGGTGGCTACTGCACAGTAAGCTGCAGAGCGGGGCAGACTTAGCCCTCCCCACCGTGGATGCTCGCCCCCATAGCGTCCAGGTCATCTTCACGGAGCGTTACCTCAGGAGGGGTGTTGTCCATCATTAAGGACGCCGCCCTCCCGCATCACCCAGGACGTGCCCTCTTCTCGTTGCTGCCACCAGGGAGGAGGTACGGGAGCCTGAAGGCCCACACACTCAGCGGTTCTTCCCCTCTGCCATCTAATTTCTGAATGGCCATTAAACCCACGCACACCTCCTCACTACTTCTGTTGTTTCTCATTTTTGAACGACGTACTTAATTTAACTATTTGATTTATATATAGATAAATAAAAAGTAGTTAAATTAAGTAAATTGTGCAATAAATGAATTTAAAAAGTAGTGAGGTGGTGTTCACTGGGTTTAATATAACTAGATATCTATATATCTATATCTATAGGTGCGTACATATATCGATAGATAGATGTATATATAAACATGCAAATACTGTCATTCACATTTTCTCTACTGCAAAGACAACAAATTTCATGACGTATGCCTGATTCTGACTCCAATTTGGATATGTATATACATCTCACAAGATTACTCAAACATTAATTAAATATTAAATACACATCACAAATATTGTAACGTAACAGTTCAGGGCAGATTGTTAAATGAGCGCCGTGGCCTTGCTGTTGTGCGTGAGGAGGGCTGTTCACGAAGGGTATGGAGGCTGGGTTGTAATCCAGGAGGGGCAGACCAGGCAGCTCGAAACAGGGATCTCGAGTTACAAATCATTCTGACTACAGTTTTCATAGGCCCGCCTGACCACTTCCTCCCCCAGCACACTGGGCAGTGAAATAAACACAAAACACAGACTCCCACAAGGCTGTGAACTCACCCCTCGCATAAGGACCCAGGTCAGGAGGCTTTTCATTACGGTGGAAGAGCGGCACATAAGGAGCAAATTTGTCCTTGCGGTCCCCCCAGTTTTTACCCGATCAGAGACATCTCCCCCCTCTGCCCTCTTTTCCTGATGAAGGGTGTCAGCCCAAGACTTTTTGTTCATTTCCATAGAAGTCGCCTGGCCTGCAGAGAGTTGCTATTTGAATATTTCAAATATTTGTGGTCCCAGTGAACCACAGTACAGTAACCGAACCTCAAGCTGATTGTGTGTGAGTGTGTGGTGTGTGTATGAGTTTGTGAATATGTGTTTTGTGAGTGTGTGAGTGTGTGGTGTGTGTGTGAGTTTGTGATTATGTGTTTTTGTGTGTGTATGTGTGGTGTGTGTGAGTTTGTGAATGTGTTTTTGTGTGTGTGTGTGTATGTGTGGTGTGTATGAGTTTGTGAATATGCGTTTTGTGAGTGTGTGAGTGTGTGGTGTGTGTGTGAGTTTGTGATTATGTGTTTTTGTGTGTGTGTATGTGTGGTGTGTGTGAGTTTGTGAATGTGTTTGTGTGTGTGTGTGTGTGTATGTGTGGTGTGTATGAGTTTGTGAATATGCGTTTTGTGAGTGTGTGGTGTGTGTGTGAGTTTGTGATTATGTGTTTTTGTATGTGTGTGGTGTGTGTGTATGTGTGGTGTGTGTGTGAGCTTGTGAATATGTTTTTGTGAGTGCGTGAGTTTGTGAATATGTGTTTTTGTGTGTGTGTGTGTGTGTGTGTGTGTGTGTGTGTGTGTGTGTGTGTGTGCCTGTGGCATGTGTTGTCAGCAGGTTCCCCATTCTATTGCTGCTGTGGGTTTCTCTGTAAAGCATATGACTGAATTGAGCCAGAGGAGCCTCTCATGTGACTTGCTTGCATTGACTGGGCTGCTGCGGTTAGTAAGAAAGACGACATTCTGACAGTGACATGGGCAGATGGGCTTTGAGAAACTTATCTATAAACGGTCTACATGCCTTCAAAATACAAAATGCTAAGAAGTTAAGGCAAAAGTCGAGGAAATCCGGTTAGAAGAACTTTATATCTGATCTGCAAGTCCAGTTCCCTCCCCAGTCCGGTTTATCTTTCTGCTCCTGCCGCCCAGTTTGTGTCACTTTGCAGCACCGCATTCTCCTCTGCTGTTGGAGAGTACGTGATCGCCAATTCTGCTTACCACAGAACCTCGGCCTGGGCCGAACACCCTTTGCAGCATCCCAAATTCTCTTCCACAAGTTGAACCGACCTTCGGTGCATTTTGCTTTAGTTTAGCAGTACGGTCTAGTCCACCGGGGGTAAAGCCCCCCCCCCACCACCCACCCCCACCATCTACGCGGAGCGTTCTCCCAGAAAAGCAGCACCAGGCCTCCACCACCCTGACCACGCTCTCTTCTCGCTGCTGCCAGCAGGATGAAGGCACCGGAGCCTCAGGACCTCTCACCACAGCTCACTACACCTCAACCATCAGGCTCCTGAACCAAAGGAGATAACTTCACCCGATTTCACTCGCCCCATCACTGAACTGTTCCCACAACCTATGGACTCACTTTCAAGGACTTTTCATCTCATGTTCTTGATATTTATTGCTTATTTATTTATTTATTATTATTATTATTATTATTGTATTTTTTCTCAGCTCACGCTGGTAAAACCTGAGGTACAGGCAAAGCCAAGCACACCCATTTCTCAATTACTAGGAACTTTCAGACTATTCCGGTGGTGTTTAGTATTGAGGCTTTCTGGAGATTGACATAAATTTTACTGTGTAGGCCTAATTGTTTAACGTTATTGTGTGGAGACATTCGGGATGTCACCAGTTGTGGATATTACGACTGGGACAATGTATTTATCCGTTTCATGTTCCATAGTCCTTCAATTTCCTCTTCTAATTCAGCATATTCCTGGTGTTTTTCACTTACTGATTTCTGTACGTTATGTGTGTTTGGAATGGTTAAATCTATTAAATAAGCTGTTTTTGTTTGTTTATCCTGTAATATTATATCCCGACGGTTATTATGGATTGTTCTATCCGTAATAACGAATCGGTCATAGTTTGTGGGATTCCGACTCCAAAACTGGATTATTGTTATTATCTCGCCTTTCGGTTAGTCCTGATGAAGGGTCTCGGCCCGAAACGTCGACAGTGCTTCTCCCTATAGATGCTGCCCGGCCTGCCGTGTTCCACCGGCATTTTGTGTGTGTCCTTGTTAACACTGTTTCTTTTTTCACTTACTTGTTGGATTTGCACAACTTGCTCACTGGCTGCTTGTCCGTCCCGTTGGGTGCGGTCTTTACGTGTTTCATGTGTGTACTGCGTACGCTCACACAAAAAAACCTGGCAGTTTACGGTTGACGTTGACCGAGAGTGGGGGGGGGGGTGCGAGGGGGTGCTCCGTGCCGTCTGCCTGCTGGTAACCGGTCTCTTTCTTTGCTCGCGTTTGAAGGTGCCTGTGTTCCAGTGGTCTCTTCCTCTCGGCGCTGGAGTCTTGGGTGTCGGGCACGGGTTAACCAACGCGGTTTGCGGATTGGACCCTAGATCACGTTATGACGTGTTTCTGCTTCTGGCCACTCTGTTTTTTATCGCTACTTCATGCGGTTTTGATCGGGGCATCATTGAACTGAACATTCCTAGACCACTTCAACGACTCTGTGGCTTGAAGTTTGATCATCTGTGTTTTTCTCTCACTTTTTCCCTATTTGTGTGAGTTGATCTTCTGCACATTGGGCGTCTGTTTTCTTTGAACAGATACCATCATTTTTCTGTGTTTCGTGTCTGTGTGTGTCTCCCTACCCTCTGTCCAAGACCTCGTTCAGAGTCGATGCCTCCAGAAGACACGGTACATCATTAAAGACCCCTCACACCCTCTCCATGAACTGTTTGTTCTTCTGCCACCAGGTAAACGTCACAGGAGCATCAAAACTAAAACCACAGGGCTACTAAACAGCTTCCTCCCACAGGCAGTCAGACTGCTAAATAGCTGCTCTACCTGACTCTGCTCTGGACACTTTTAACTTGCACTGGACACTTATAACTTGTTTTTAACTGACATGTGGCTGTTGTGTTTTACTATTTATTGTTATGTTTACTATTTAGTGTTGCGTTTGTTGTGTTACGACTGCACTGCTCCTGGGAAACGCTGTCTCTTTCTGCCCTGCAGAGCTGATGTACGGTTAGAATGACAAAAAAGTTTTTGCATTTTGAAAATCTCAGGTCGTATACTGCATACTTACTTTGATAATAAATGTACTTTAAATCGTTGAATACATGCTGATGTATGGTAACATATGCTTCAATAATTTGCACCCAGCGACTTATCTTTATGGATTTTCCATTTCAACTTTCCGCTGCTGTAAGATTTCTTCAGACCGTTGACAACCCTACCTCGTACAAAGCAGGCCGTGAATTTCTGTTAGTGTAGACTTGCAGTGCTAGCTGTTCAATAGTCTGTAGATACTGGAGGGAGCTGAGCAGTAACTTTGGAAGCCTGTTACTCAAGGGGCTAAAACTTAGTGAGGCACAAGGGATTGCAGGAAGTCCAGAGCAACCCGCACGAAGTTAGCGGAGGAACTCAGCAGGTCAGGCAGCATCTATGGGGAAGAGCAAACAGTCGAGGTTTTGGGCTGAGACCCTACGCCAGGACTGCAAAAGGAAGGGGGAAGAGTGCCCGACAACGCTTACCCGAAACCCTACATCTCTCAGCGGAGAAGTTTAAATGCCCATCTTTCTATTATAGGCCCAAAGAAAGGTGGAGGGGCAGGTAATGTTGAGGAAGCAGAGAGTCTGCAGACAGACTTGGGACAGGTCAGAGGGAACGTGCAAAGAAGTTGCAGGCGGAAGCCAACGTAGGGAAGTGCATAGTCATCCACTTTACTAATAAAGGCATTGACAACTTAATAAACAGGGAGTACATTCAGAAATTGCAAAGGAATTTGGGAGTCCTTGTGTAGGATTCCCTAGGGGTTAGCGTGAAGATTGACTTGCTAGTAAGGAAGGCGAAAGCAATGTTAGCATTCATCTCGAGAGGATTAGAATGTAAAATCAAGGACGTCTCGCTGAGGCACTGATCAGACCACATTTGGATTATCGTGAGCAGCTTCGGGCCCCTTACCTAAGAAAGGAGGTGCTGGCATCGGAGAGAGTCCCGAGGAGGTTCAGGAGAATGACCCCAGGAACGAAAGGGGTTATGTATGAGGACTCCGGAGATTAAAAGAATGAGGGGTGACCTCATTGAAACCTATCGAATCTTGAAGGCCCTCGATGGAGTGGATGCTGAGAGGATGTTTCCTTCGGTTTTGGAGTCTAAGACCAGAGAATTGGGGGGGAGTCTTCTTTAATACGGAGATGAGGAGGAATTTCTTTATCCAGAGATTGGTGGATCTGTGGAATTCATTACCACAAATGGCTGTGGAGGCCAATTTGTTAAAGTGGGGGTTGATAAGTTATCAATTAGTAAGGGTTTCAAAGGTTGGAGGGAGAATGGGGTGGAGAGAGGAGATAAATCGGCCATGATGGAATGATGGACACACTTGATGGGCCTATGGCCTGGTCCTGCTCCTATGGCGTACGGTCTAAGTGAATCCTGGTGGCTGAGAACCTGGGAGAAGGTGACAGGCGGAAGTTTCCAGCAGGTTGGGCCTTTTCAGTTGAAGTTAAGATCCTTGTATAATGTGTTTTCTGCCTTGTTGGGACATGTCAAGTGAAAGAGAAAGAAAAGGAAAGGACCACAATCAGATGTGGCCAATCTGTGGTGAACTATGTGCCTGTCTGGACACGCTCCCTGCTGACTGCTCCTGTGGCTCCTCCCACAGGCCCCTGTATAAAGGCGATCTGAAGCCTGATGCTCGGCCTCAGTCTCCAGGACATAGTATGATGGACACTCACCCCTGGTTCCTTCTTCCAGTCAATAAAAGCCGATATCTCGCCTTACGTCTCAGTGTGAGTTATTGATGGTGCATCACAATCACAAAGCAAACATAAAGAGCTACTTTATCCGAAAGCTGGAGAATTCGACTCCGACTCCGGCAGGTTGTAACACGTCGCGATGGAAGACCACATCAGATTGAAATGCCGCTTCGTCGAGCACTTCCGCATCACCCTCCTCAAGCCCCACAGGTGGGACTTCCTGGTAGGCAGACATCTTAATTCCAATTCCCATTCAATTTCCGACGTGTTGGTCCACGATCTCCTCTCGTGCCACCTCAGGGTGGAAGAGCAACTCCTTATATTCCATCTGGATAGCCCCCAACCTCATGGCATGAACATCAATTTCTCCTTCCGATGAACAAATATTTCCCCCCCCCCTTCATCTAGTCCCCATTCTGAGCGTTTACTAGTTCTTATCTGCCGATCACCTCCCCCTGGGTCCCCTCCTCCTTCCCTTTCTCCTATTGGCCACTCTCCTCTCCTATCAGATTCCTTCCTCTCCAGCCCTTGACCTTTTCCACTCACCTGGCTTCACCTATCATCTTCCAGCTGGCCTCCTTCCCTCCCCCTCCCCCCCCATCTTTTTATTCCACTTTCCTTTCCAGTCCCGATGAAGGGTCTCGGCCTGAATCGCCGACTGTTTACTCTTCTCCACGGATGCTGCCTGACCTGCTGAGTTCGGCCGGCATTTGGCGTGCGTCCCTTTGGATTTCCAGCATCGGCAGACTTCGTGTTTTAGATTACATTGAACAGTGTGGCAGTGCAGGAGATCACAGTGGCAGGGGGATGACACTGGTAGACTATCGTCACCAGATCACCTGGTTGTAGGTTACATGGTCGGCACAACATTGCGGGCCAAAGGGCCTGTAACGTACTGTAGATCTCTATGTTCTGTGTCTCGCTGCCACCATCAGGGAGAAGGTACAGGAGCCTCGGGACTCACAGCACCAGGTTCAAATAATAATGTGAAAAAGACTAAGGAGCTGGTGGTGGACCTGAGGAGGGCTAAGGCACTGGTGACCCCTGTTTCCATCCAAGGGGTCAGTGTGGACATGGTGGAGGATTTCAAATACCTGGGGATACAAATGGACAATAAACTGGACTGGTCAAAGAACACTGAGGCTGTCTACAGGAAGGGTCAGAGCTGTCTCTACTTCCTGAGGAGACTGAGGTCCTTTAACATCTGCCAGACGATACCGAGGATGTTCTATGAGGCTGTGGTGGCCAGTGCTATCATGTTTGCTGTTGTGTGCTGGGGCAGCAGGCTGAGGGTAGCGGACACCAACAGAATCAACAAACTCATTCGTAAGGCCAGTGATGTTGTGGGGGTGGAACTGGACTCTCTGACGGTGGTGTCTGAAAAGAGAATGCTGTCCAAGTTGCACGCCATCTTGGACAATGTCTCCCATCCACTCCATAATGTACTGGTTAGGCACAGGAGTACATTCAGCCAGAGACTCATTCCACCGAGATGCAACACTGAGCGTCATAGGAAGTCATTCCTGCCTGTGGCCATCAAACTTTACAACTCCTCCCTCGGAGTGTCAGACACCCTGAGCCAATAGGCTGGTCCTGGACTTATTTCCACTTGGCATGATTAACATTATTATTTAATTATTTATGGTTTTATATTGCTATATTTCTTCACTATTCTTGGTTGGTGCGGCTGTAACGAAACCCAATTTCCCTCGGGATCAATAAAGTATGTCTGTCCGTCTGTCGGTCAGTTACTACCCCTCAACCATCAGGCTCTTGAACCAGAGGGGATAACTTTACTCACTTGCCCCGTCATTGAAACGTCCCCACAATCAGTGATCTCACTTTAAGGACTCTATCTCATTACCTCACTTTCTCTTTATTTACTGCTGTTTATTTATATTTGTATTTAGAACATAGAACAGAAACCTATAGCACATTACAGGCCCTTCGGCCCACAATGTCGTGCTGACCACGTAACCTACTCCAGAAACTGCCGAGAATTTCCCCACCGCAGAGCCCTCTATTTTCCTAAGCGCCAAGTAAAATGTAAAAATCTCTTAAAAGACCCTATCATATCTGCCTCCACCGGCAGCCCATTCCACGCACTCACCACTCTCTGTGTGAAAAACTTACCCCTGACATCTCCTCTGGACCTACTTCCAAGCACCTTAAAACTGTGCCCCCTCGTGTTAGCTATTCCAGCCCTGGGAAACAGCCTCCGACTACCACACAACGAGTGCCTCTCACCATCTTGCACACCCCTATCGGGCCACCTCTCGTCCTCCGTCGCTCCAAGGAGAAAAGACATTTCCACAGTTTGTTCCCTTCTGCATTCTAGTTGGTCTTTCACTGATCCTGTTATAGTTACTATTCTGGAGATTTCTTGACTTTGCCCACAAGGAACTGAAACTCAAGACTGTACGTGCACTTTGAATGTGGACCGCGATACAGTGAAAAGCTTATCCTGCACGTTGTTCATACAGATTAGACATCACGCTGAGGTAGAACAAGGTGAAACGGTGACATAAAGTGCAACAGTTACAGGGAGAGTGCAGTGCAGGAAAACGGTGAAGAGTGAGATCCTAACGATGCACGGTTAGCAAGGCAGGGAAATGGAGGATTGGGCTCACCCAGTCTGTGCTCTTCAGTGCAGAGGAGGTCTCCGCACGAACACTGAACAGACTGGGAGGGCAAGCCCGTGCTTCCTTATTGGCCTGCCAGCCCACACTGCACTCTCTCCGCAAATGCAATATGAAATTCAAGCAACACACACACAAAATGCTGGTGGAACGCAGCAGGCCAGGCAGCATCTATAGGGAGAAGCACTGTCGACGTTTCGGGCCGAGACCCTTCATCGGGACTAACTGAAAGGAACGATAGTAAGAGATTTGAAAGTAGGAGGGGGAGGGGGAAATGCGAAATGATAGGAGAATAGCGGAGGGGGTGGGATGAAGCTAAGAGATGGAAAGGTGATTGGCAAAAGGGATACAGAACTGGAGAAGGGAAAGGATCATGGGACGGGAGGCCTCGGGAGAAAGAAAGGGGGAAGGGAGCACCAGAGGGAGATGGAGAACAGGCAGAGTGATGGGCAGAAAGAGAGAAAAAAAGGGAGGGGGAATAAATAAATCAGGGATGGGGTAAGAAGGGGAGGAGGGGCATTAATGGAAGTTAGAGAAGTCAATGTTCATGCCATCAGGTTGGAGGCTACCCAGCCGGTATATAAGGTGTTGTTCCTCCAACCTGAGTGTGGCTTCATCTTGACAGTAGAGGAGGAAATTCCAAATTCCTTTTTTCCTTCTGTACTTCCTCGATGTGCTTGGAAAATGAAATGCTGTCTCTGGGTGGACATGAACATCAGCACCATGATGTAATGAAACACATTATCATTGTGCACATTATTATTCTGTATTTTATTAGTTAATATTATTATTTTATTCATTATTAATCTTGCTAAGTGTGCTTTCAAATGTTGCTGCTGTAACAAAATAACTTCCCACTCAGGATCAATAAAGCACTTATCATTATTATATTCAATAAAAGTTAACTTCATGTTTCTCCAAAATCCTATGTGATACAAGCAGCCTGAAATTATACGTGTTCAGTTTCCAGTGTTCCATCAGCACCATGGAAAATTTCTGAGAAAGCAACTTTAAACACTTCAAAAACAAAAAAAAATTGTTGTCCGGTGTTATAAACCGACTATGAGTTGAGCCAAGCTCTGAGACATTGGCGATTCAGTCACTGAAGGACACGAGTGGATGGAGTTTACAGTCAACATTAGCAAGGTCAAGGACGCTTACCAACCTGGCCCCTCCAAATCCAAAGAGAGGGAAAAAAAACTAATGCCAAAGCAACACACACAAAGCGGTGGAGGAACTGGAGTATCCAGGAATTTGGAGTATTGTGTGCAGTTCTGGTCACCGAATTATAGGAAAGATGTCAACAAAATAGAGAGAGTACAGAGGAGATTTACTAGAATGTTACCTGGATTTCAGCACCTAAGTTACAGGGAAAGGTTGAACAAGTTAGGTCTTTATCCTTTGGAGTGTAGAAGGTTGAGGGGGGATGTGATAGAGGTATTTAAAATTATGAGGGGGATAGACAGAGTTGACGTAGATGGGCTTTTTTCCATTGAGAGTAGGGGAGATTCAAACAAGAGGACATGAGTCGAGAGTTAGGGGGCAAAAGTTTAGGGGTAACACAAGGGGGAATTTCTTTACTCAGAGAGTGGTAGATGTATGGAACAAGCTTCCAGTAGAAATGGTGGAGGCAGATTCAATTGTCATTTAAAGTAAAATTGGATAGGTATATGGAAAGGAAAGGAATGGAGGGTTATGGGCTGAGTGCAGGTTGGTGGGACTAGGTAAGAGTAAGCGTTCAGCATGGACTAGAAGGCCGAGATGGCCTGTTTCCGTGTTGTAATTGTTATATGGAATTCAGCAGGTCAGGCAGCATCTATGGAAAAGATGCCAATGTTTCAGTCTGAGTCCCTACTTGAGGACTGGAAAGGAAGTGGGGTTAGATACCAGAATAAAGAGGCGGGAGAAGGATACCTAGAAGGTGATAAGTGAAGTCAGGAGGGTGAGATAGATAAAGAGCTGGAGAGGAAGGAATTTGAGAGGAGGGCAGAGTGAACTGTAGGAGAAAGGGGAGGACGAGGAATGTGTTGGTGGGAAGGGACAAAATGGCTTCGAGGTATGAGGACATGTTCAGTGGGGCAGAGACCATACTTCTACCTGGACAGGCAGGTTTGTGGATCTTGGGTAGGAGGTAGAAGTGAGCAGTGTGGGGTAAGGAAGCTATGAGTTTAGTGGCAATGTTTGGGAGTTCTCCAGAGCTTGAGCGAGGGAAACAGTTTAAAGGAACATAAATCTTCTACGGTAGTAATGGAACGTATTCCGATCGTCTCCTGGTTAATTGATAGCCACTCCGGCAGCGTGCACTCACACTGTGTTGGACTGGACCCTTGTGCTCAAACATCACGGGTTGGGATTTGAACCCATGGTCTGCTGAGATGCGGGTATTTATATTGTTAAGTTCTGGCTGACATCAGCTTTGCCCTCTCAGTTGTTGCCTTGATCGACATGTTACCAGGGAGTCAAACAAATGTGGCAAGGTTGGGGACAGGCTGGTCTATTGGGAATGAGTGGGGCTGGTTGGGAACAGGCTGGTCTATTGGGAATGAGTGGGGATGGGTGGGGACAGGCTGGTCTATTGGGAATGAGTGAGGATGGGTGGGGACAGGCTGGTCTATTGGGAATGAGTGGGGATGGGTGGGAACAGGCTGGTCTATTGGGAATGAGTGGGGACAGGCTGGTCTATTGGGAATGAGTGGGGCTGGTTGGGGACAGGCTGGTCTATTGGGAATGAGTGGGAATGGGCGGGGACAGGCTGGTCTATTGGGAATGAGTGGGAATGGGCGGGGACAGGTTGGTCTATTGGGAATGAGTGGGGATGGTTGGGTACAGGCTGGTTTATTGGGAATGAGTGGGAATGGATGGGGACAGGGTGGTCTATTGGGAATGAGTGAGAATGGATGGGGACAGGGTGGTCTATTGGGAATGAGTGAGAATGGGGGGGGGACAGGTTGGTCTATTGAGAATGAGTGGGAATGGGTGGGGACAGGGTGGTCTATTGGGAATGAGTGGGAATGGGCAGGGACAGGGTGGTCTATTGGGAATGAGTGGGGATGGGTGGGGACAGGCTGGTCTATTGGGAATGAGTGAGAATGGGGGGGGACAGGTTGGTCTATTGAGAATGAGTGGGAATGGGGGGGGACAGGTTGGTCTATTGAGAATGAGTGGGAATGGGTGGGGACAGGGTGGTCTATTGGGAATGAGTGGGAATGGGCAGGGACAGGGTGGTCTATTGGGAATGAGTGGGAATGGGCAGGGACAGGGTGGTCTATTGGGAATGAGTGGGAATGGGCAGGGACAGGGTGGTCTATTGGGAATGAGTGGGGATGGGTGGGTACAGGCTGGTCTATTGGGAATGAGTGGGGCTAATTGGGAACAGCCAGTCCATTGAAAAAAAGAGTAGGAATGGGTGCAAACAGTCTGGTCTGTTAGGAATGGTGGGAGTGTGGGGGGGGGAATTGTTGAGAACAGTCTGGTCTGTTAGGTACGGTGGGAGTGTGGGAGGGGAATTGTTGAGAACAGTCTGGTCTGTTAGGAACGGTGGGAGTGTGGGGGGAGAATTGTTGAGAACAGTCTGGTCTGTTAGGAATGGTGGGAGTGTGGGGGGGGGAATTGTTGAGAACAGTCTGGTCTGTTAGGAATGGTGGGAGTGTGGGGGGGGGAATTGTTGAGAACAGTCTGGTCTGTTAGGAATGGTGGGAGTGTGGGGGGGGGATTGTTGAGAACAGGCTGGTCTGTTAGGAATGGTGGGAGTGTGGGGGGGGGAATTGTTGAGAACAGTCTGGTCTGTTAGGAATGGTGGGAGTGTGGGGGGGGGAATTGTTGAGAACAGTCTGGTCTGTTAGGAATGGTGGGAGTGTGGGGGGGGGATTGTTGAGAACAGGCTGGTCTGTTAGGAATGGTGGGAGTGTGGGGGGGGGAATTGTTGAGAACAGTCTGGTCTGTTAGGAATGGTGGGAGTGTGGGGGGGGGAATTGTTGAGAACAGTCTGGTCTGTTAGGAATGGTGGGAGTGTGGGGGGGGGAATTGTTGAGAACAGTCTGGTCTGTTAGGAATGGTGGGAGTGTGGGGGGGGGAATTGTTGAGAACAGTCTGGTCTGTTAGGAATGGTGGGAGTGTGGGGGGGGGAATTGTTGAGAACAGTCTGGTCTGTTAGGAATGGTGGGAGTGTGGGGGGGGGGAATTGTTGAGAACAGGCTGGTCTGTTAGGAATGGTGGGAGTGTGGGGGGGGGAATTGTTGAGAACAGTCTGGTCTGTTAGGAATGGTGGGAGTGTGGGGGGGGTATTGTTGAGAACAGTCTGGTCTGTTAGGAACGGTGGGAGTGTGGGGGGGGGAATTGTTGAGAACAGTCTGGTCTGTTAGGAATGGTGGGAGTGTGGGGGGGGGAATTGTTGAGAACAGTCTGGTCTGTTAGGAATGGTGGGAGTGTGGGGGGGGGGAATTGTTGAGAACAGGCTGGTCTGTTAGGAATGGTGGGAGTGTGGGGGGGGGAATTGTTGAGAACAGTCTGGTCTGTTAGGAATGGTGGGAGTGTGGGGGGGGAATTGTTGAGAACAGGCTGGTCTGTTAGGAATGGTGGGAGTGTGGGGGGGGGAATTGTTGAGAACAGTCTGGTCTGTTAGGAATGGTGGGAGTGTGGGAGGGGAATTGTTGAGAACAGTCTGGTCTGTTAGGAACGGTGGGAGTGTGGGGGGAGAATTGTTGAGAACAGGCTGGTCTGTTAGGTACGGTGGGAGTGTGGGGGGGGGAATTGTTGAGAACAGTCTGGTCTGTTAGGAATGGTGGGAGTGTGGGGGGGGGAATTGTTGAGAACAGTCTGGTCTGTTAGGAATGGTGGGAGTGTGGGGGGGGGAATTGTTGAGAACAGTCTGGTCTGTTAGGAATGGTGGGAGTGTGGGGGGGGGAATTGTTGAGAACAGTCTGGTCTGTTAGGAATGGTGGGAGTGTGGGGGGGAGAATTGTTGAGAACAGTCTGGTCTGTTAGGTACGGTGGGAGTGTGGGGGGGGGAATTGTTGAGAACAGTCTGGTCTGTTAGGAATGGTGGGAGTGTGGGGGGGGGGAATTGTTGAGAACAGGCTGGTCTGTTAGGAATGGTGGGAGTGTGGGGGGGGGAATTGTTGAGAACAGTCTGGTCTGTTAGGAATGGTGGGAGTGTGGGGGGGGGGAATTGTTGAGAACAGGCTGGTCTGTTAGGAATGGTGGGAGTGTGGGGGGGGAATTGTTGAGAACAGTCTGGTCTGTTAGGAATGGTGGGAGTGTGGGGGGGGAATTGTTGAGAACAGGCTGGTCTGTTAGGAATGGTGGGAGTGTGGGGGGGGGAATTGTTGAGAACAGTCTGGTCTGTTAGGAATGGTGGGAGTGTGGGAGGGGAATTGTTGAGAACAGTCTGGTCTGTTAGGAACGGTGGGAGTGTGGGGGGAGAATTGTTGAGAACAGGCTGGTCTGTTAGGTATGGTGGGAGTGTGGGGGGGGGAATTATTGAGAACAGTCTGGTCTGTTAGGAATGGTGGGAGTGTGGGGGGGGGAATTGTTGAGAACAGTCTGGTCTGTTAGGAACGGTGGGAGTGTGGGGGGGGGAATTGTTGAGAACAGTCTGGTCTGTTAGGAATGGTGGGAGTGTGGGGGGAGAATTGTTGAGAACAGTCTGGTCTGTTAGGAATGGTGGGAGTGTGGGGGGGGGAATTGTTGAGAACAGTCTGGTCTGTTAGGAATGGTGGGAGTGTGGGGGGGGTATTGTTGAGAACAGTCTGGTCTGTTAGGAATGGTGGGAGTGTGGGGGGGGGGAATTGTTGAGAACAGTCTGGTCTGTTAGGAATGGTGGGAGTGTGGGGGGGGGAATTGTTGAGAACAGCCTGGTCTGTTAGGAATGGTGGGAGTGTGGGGGGGGGAATTGTTGAGAACAGGCTGGTCTGTTAGGAATGGTGGGAGTGTGGGGGGGGGAATTGTTGAGAACAGGCTGGTCTGTTGGGATTTTGTGCAGTGGGGTTGGATGGAAACAGGTCTAGCCTCAGCTGAGCAGCAAAGTGATTGGAAGAAAGACAAACACTTGTCAAAGAATTAATTTATTCAGCAATAATAATATTAAATACTGAGAAATTAAATTTGACAATAATAATATTAAATACTGAGGAAAAACTCATCAGTAGGCAGGCACCTTGGTAGCTCCCACACTACAGAAAGGCGGTGATTCTCGACACTGTCGTCCACCACCACAAACTCCACAACACTCCGCCAGTGCCTTAACTTAGCTGCCCACCCCCTCTGGTGACGCATGGACAAATAGCACCACCCCTCCCATGTGTGTCTCTGTAGCTCTAAGAACTGGGTCTGTGGTTTGACTACCCTGGACTCGGCCCCACTGCCCAGCCAGGAGGATGGAGGGAAAGGCCAGGCAGGTTTGAAGACTACTGTGGGCTCTGTGCCCAAAGAGCCCCATCTTTGAGTGGAGACAAGCCCTTTGGTCAGCTGTCCAGCAACCGTCATCAAACACACTTCTACAACAACCCTACGGTAAGCCAACTTCATTCTCCCCACCTTCCAAGAGGACCACAACCTTGAAATTGGGTTTGGAGGCTCGCGTGCCTCACTAACCCGGGAGAGCCATGTTGGCTGGAGTCGGGGCTTTATGCTTTGGCTCTGGGTAGGGTCGCCCACGCCAAACAGGCCAAAGGGTAGAGGTCAGACAAAGGGTGGTCAACCGGTCCTCCAGGTCCAGGGGTTCAGCTTGAAACAGCAATGAAGAACAGGTAATCGAGAGATTCCCCCCGCACTCCTATCAACTCCCCCGGATTCCACCACCCACCCAGACAGGAGCTAGTTGACCCACGGGTCTGTGTCTTTGGTGGTCTAGTGGAGACTCAAGTCACCGGGGGAGTTCCCTCATCACTGCATCGATCCCACCAGGTGTGGCCGTCGACCGCACGTCTCGCTCTGCCCCTCCAGAGTCTAGATCGCCGATGGAAGCCATGCGCCAGGCCCCTGGAGCGCCGGGAGGGGGCTCCGCGTGCTCTAGCACCTGAGCTTGGGGTTCTGCAGGTTCTTCCAGAGCTCCATGGTCTGGAGGGGGCTGCGCTGGTGGACGAGGATCAGACGGGCGTAGGTGCACGGGTCTGCCCGGTGTTTGGTGTCGACGTCGAAGGTCCTGAAGCCCTGGTGATGGAGGGGGCTGATCCCCAGCGCGCTGAAGCACATCCCAGTGAAGACGTCGTCGATGGGGTAGAAGGGAATGTAGTGTGAAACCTCGTAGAGCGACCGGACCAAGCTGCCCGAATAGAGGAACCCCCCGCCCCCAACGTAGGTCGGGTAGGCTCCATCGTAGAATGACACGGGGATGCTGTACTTACTCTTCACATCGCGCAGAGGGCTGGCGTTCGCGATCGTCTGCCCGACGTACAGCCGCTTGCTTTGGTTTCTGTTCAGCGACTGGAGGTAATCTAGGACCGCGTGGGTGTTGAGGAAGACATCGTCGTCCCCCTTGAAGACGTACTGGACGGAGGGGCAGTGGTCGGTGGCCCACTTGAGGAACAGGTTATCCTTCAGCGTGAGGTTGAACAGGGTGTCCTTGAACTCCCACTGGAGGATATCTCCGTGGAGGCGATCCTCAAAGTTCAGCAGCTTCTGCAGGTCGGGCCCGTGACCCAGGTCGGAGGCCGAGCCCACCAGGAAGACGGTGCGGACCTGGGCCCCCCCGACCCTCATCTCCCTGCCCCAGGTGACGCGGATGGCCTGCCTCCTCTCAAAGTTGGCCGCCGTGGACTTGACCGCCAGCAGCAGGAAGACTTTGCCGCTGCACTTCTCCCGGTGGTCGATCTTCTGAGGGTGCTCTCTGCAGCTCATGTAGTACGCAAAGTCCCTGTGGGCCGGGGAGTAGGTCCGTATGTCGGGGATCTCCGCCTGTAGGCCAGTCTGGTTGCATTCCTGTGGCGGGACGTACTCAGTAGCGCCCCGGGAACGGAGGCCCTCCAACGTTTGGAATAGCTGGTGCTGCTTTTGGTTCCAGAAGCTCTTCTTCACCGGGACGAAGTTCCTGAACGCAGCGGAGATGTTCAGCAGGGGGACAGGGGCTCGGGCGGTGGGGAGGTGAGTGTCCACGGCGTTCTTGGAGCTGCGGTTCTCTCCCGGACTTTGGCGCAGGAACTGACTCCCGTTCAGGAAGATGTTCAGAAGGGCGAATCCTGTCACTGCCAGCACGCCGATCTGTAACCGGGAAAATCTCATTTCCCTGTCTGTGTCCTGGATGAGGAAAAGGAGATCTTTGAAACACTGCTTCCTTCAAAAGCGGAGTACATTTAAATAAAATTTAATTTGAAAAAAAATGGCACACAAGAGGGGCAAATAATAAACCAGGAGTTGACAACCTGGGGTCCACAGACCCCTCGGTTAATGTTAGGGGGTCCGTGGTATAAAAAAGGTTAGGAACCCATGGCACAAACACAAGAAGCTGGAAATCCAGAGGAACGCACACAATCGTGGAGGAACTCAGCAGGTCAGGCGGCATCAATGGAGAGGAACAAAGTGCCAACTTTTGGGGCCAAGACCTTTCACTTTATCTAGCAAGGAGCTTCACAGAAACTTTCACCCAACAAATGCTTCACCCCGACCTAAGAGAGGCAGGCAAACTGATGCTTCAACAGGCAGAATTTTGAGAGGAAGTTTAAAGGACAAAGAGTTGACAGGCTGGCTCAATCTAAGGAGATTGGCCGAGCCCCCTCCCCCCCACCTTCACTGAATGGTCCAGGAGCACCATTGAGAGCCTCCTGACAAGCTGCATCTCCATATGGTCTGGGAGCAGTTGAGCATCAGACTGGAAGTCCCATCGGACAGTGAGAACAGCTGAGAGGATCACAGGGTCTCGCTACCATCAATCAGGGACATTCCTCAGGAGCGCAGCGGACGCGGGGCCCTCAGTATTATCGAGGATCCCACCCATCCATCCAGCATCCCCTTTGACTTTCTACCATCAGGCAGGAGACTCCGATGCATAAAGACAAGAACGGTCAGGATGGGAAACAGTTTCTTCCCCCGGGCCATTAGGCTTCTGAACCCCCTGTAGAATTGCATTCAAAATGTCACCGGTTAATCTGTTTGTACCGCACAATATTTCATTTATGCACTTTATTTATTTATGTGTAATCTATCTTTAGATGCTGTGTTATGAGCACTACTCTGACTTACATCCGGAGAAACATTGTCTCGTTTGACGATATATAGTTAAATGACAATAAACTTGACTAGATACACTAACAGCGGACATCATAGATAATGAATTTATCAAATTACTAGGGGAAGAGGGCAATTTAAAGTTCCTGGGTGTCAAGATCTCTGAGCATCTGACCTGGTGCCAACGTAGCGATGCAGCTGTAAAGAAGGCAGGGCACTGGTTATACTGCAACGCCCAGCGCTGTAATAGTGTGGCGCTAGCTGATACACCACCGTGGCGCTTTCCCCAGATAGGATGAACGCACACGGCCTTGAACTACTATCAACTAGAGGGCACAGGTTTACGCAGAGAGCTCGAGGCTCCTCTCCGTGCCCTGTTGCCCACCGGGGAGCGGCCCTGCCATTCCTTCAGCATCGGCCCGGTTGTTTTTTTTTCCCACGACTCTCGACGCTTAATTCCGACCCGACACTCAACTCAGCGCGGATAGAAGGCGTGCAAGGGGCCGGCTGGGTTTGAACCCGGGGCCACTCGCCTCGAAGCCCAGTCCGGATGCCACTATGCCACCGGCCAGCTACATTCTTGCTATTGAGGGAGTGCAGCGTAGGTTCACGAGGTTGATTCGAGACTGGCGTGAATATGACGTGAATATTAACGTGAGATATGGCGGGACTGTCATATGTTGAAAGATTGGGGCGACTGGGCTTGAATACACTGGAATTTAGAAGGTTGAGAGGGAATCTGATTGAAACAGATAAGATAATTTAGGGATTGAACACGCTAGAGGCAGGAACATGTTCCCGCTGTTGGGGGAGTCCAGAACCAGAGGCCACAGTTTAAGAATAAGGGGTAGGGCATTTAGAACGGAGTTGAGGAAAAACTTTTTCACCCAGAGAGTTGTGGATCTGTGGAATGCTCTGCCTCAGAAGGCAGTGGAGGCCAATTCTCTGGATGCTTTCATGAAAGGGTTAGATAGAGCTCTTGAAGATAGCGGAGTCAAGGGATTTGGGGAGAGGGCAGGAACGGGGTACTGATTGTGGATGATCAGCCATGATCACAGTGAATGGCGGTGCAGGCTCGAAGGGTGAATGGCCTACTCCTGCTCCTATTGCCTATTCAGAGGACCGACTTCATCACACTGAGGGTGGAACAAGCTGTCAGGAAGTGGTCGAGGCATTTACAATGACATTCTACAGTTCTTCAGCTAAGTGCAGGGATAGAACAGGTTTAAGTAGGTTACCAGCCAAACGGTGGTAAATAGTGGGCACTGAGATCAGCCTGCCTTGCGATGTTACTCTACGTTGGGGATTTGTGTTGTCTGAAGGTATTGTCTGCCTTACGTTAAACAATGCTCGAATGATTCAGCTTCCTTCCCCTCTGCCATCAAATGTGAAGTAGGACGTTAGTGAGGGCTAATTTGGAACACTGTGTGCAGTTTTGGTCACCCACCTACAGGAAAAGACGTAAACGAGATTGAAAGAGTGCGGAGAAAGTTTACAAGGTTGCTGGAGTCTGCAGAACCTGTGTTATATGGAAGGCTGAATAGGTCCAGGCCTCTTTCTTAGGAACGTAGAAGATTGAGGGGAGATTTGATAGATGTCTCCAAGAATGTGAGGGGTAGAGGTAGGGTAAATGTGAGAGGGCTTTTCCCACTGGGATTGGGTGGGACGACAACCAGAGGTCGTGGGTTAAGGGTGAGAGGCGAGAATTTTAAGGGGAACATGGGGGGAAAAGTGTTCACTCAGGGGGTGGAATGAGCTGTCAACACGAGTGGTGCCTGCGAGCTCCATTTCAATGTTTAAGAGAAGTTTCATGGATGGGAGGGGTGTGGGGGGCTCTGGTCCCGGTTCACGTCGATGGGAGGAGGCAGGTTAAATGGTCTCAGACTCTACTAGATGGGCTGAAGGACCTGTTTCTGCAACACGAGGGTCTCTGAGCCACGGGCTATTGTTGGGGGCACGGACCAAGACGCACACCAAGTACGGCAGGCGACACCGCCTCGTCGAACCATGGCCCTCGCTCTGCCTGGACCCTTGTTCACTGCCCGCACAGGGAGACGCCCGTAAGGGATTGTTCCTGACTGACACAGTCCAAACTGCTGGAGTACAGGGGGCATGTGCTGAGGGGCACACGGAGGGGTGGCGGGGGGCACGTGCTGAGGGGCACGCGGGGGGACGGCGGGGGCACATGCTGAGGGGCACGCGGGGGGGACGGGGGCGCGGGGGCACGTGCTGAGGGGCACGTGGGGGGACGGCGGGGGCACGTGCTGAGGGGCACGCGGGGGGACGGCGGGGGCACGTGCTGAGGGGCACGCGGGGGGACGGCGGGGGCACGTGGGGGGGCACGTGCTGAGGGACACGCGGGGGGCACGTGCTGAGGGGCACGCGGGGGACGGCGGGGGCACGTGCTGAGGGGCACGCGGGGGACGGCGGGGGCACGTGCTGAGGGGCACGCGGGGGACGGCGGGGGGCACGTGCTGAGGGGCACGCGGGGGGACGGCGGGGGCACGTGCTGAGGGGCACGCGGGGGGACGGCGGGGGCACGTGCTGAGGGGCACGCGGGGGACGGCGGGGGCACGTGCTGAGGGGCACGCGGGGGACGGCGGGGGCACGTGCTGAGGGGCACGCGGGGGATGGCGGGGGCACGTGCTGAGGGGCACGCGGGGGGACGGGGCGGGGGGGCACGTGCTGAGGGGCACGCGGGGGGGACGGCGGGGGCACGTGCTGAGGGGCACGCGGGGGGACGGCGGGGGCACGTGCTGAGGGGCACGCGGGGGGGACGGCGGGGGCACGTGCTGAGGGGCACGCGGGGGACGGCGGGGGCACGCGGGGGGGCACGTGCTGAGGGGCACGCGGGGGGCACGTGCTGAGGGGCACGCGGGGGGGGCACGTGCTGAGGGGCACGCGGGGGGGGGCACGTGCTGAGGGGCACGTGGGGGGGCACGTGCTGAGGGGGCACGTGGGGGGGCACGTGCTGAGGGGCACGCAGGGTGAACAGGTACGTGCTGAGGGACACACTGAAAGTGCACAAGCCTGGTGGGGAATCGACTTGGTCTTAAACTCTTTCCGCGTCTCGACGTGGAGGGGTCGAGTCAGAATCAGAACCAGGTTTATTATCACCGGCATGTGACGTGAAATTTGTTAACTTAGCAGCAACGGTTCAATGCAATACATGGTACAGCAGAGAGAAAAAAAATAAAATAAAACATAAATAAACAAGTAAATCAATTACATATATTGAATAGATTTTAAAAAAAATTTGCAAAAACAGAAATACTGTATATTAAAAAGGTGTTCATTGATTCAAAGTCCATTTAGGAATTGGATGGCAGAGGGGAAGATGTTCCTGAATCACTGAGTGTGTGTCTTCAGGCTTCTGTACCTCCTCCCTGATGGTAACAGTGAGAAAAGGGCATGCCCTGGGTGCTGGGGGTCCTTAATAATGGACGCTGCCTTTCTGAGACACCGCTCCCTGAAGATGTCCTGGATACTTTGTAAACTAGTACCCAAGATGGAGCTGACTAGATTTATGATCTTCTGCAGCTTCTTTCAGTCTGTGCAGTAGCCCCTCCATACCAGACAGTGACGCAGCCTGTCAGAATGCTCTCCATGGTACAACTATAGAAGTTTTTGAGAGTATTTGTTGACATGCCAAATCTCTTCAAACTCCTAATGAAGTACAGTCACTGTCTTGCCTTCTTTATAACTGCATCAATATGTTGGGACCAGGTTAGATCAGAGATCTTGACACCCAGGAAACTTGAAGCTGCTCACTCTCTCCCACTTCTGATCCCTCTATGAGGACTGGTTTGTGTTCCTTCGTCTTACCCTTCCTGAAGTCCACAATCAGCTCTTTCGTCTTACTTCTCATCACTACCTGAGATTCTACCAACAACGGTTGCATCAACAGATAATTTATAGATGGTATTTGAGCTCTGCCTAGCCACACAGTCCTGTGTGTAGAGAGTGCAGAGCAGTGGGCTGAGGTTCGCCAGATATTAGTGTTATGTGTTTTGTTAGGAAGTCAAGGATCCAATTGCAGAGGGAGGGACAGAGGCCCAGCAGGCACCTCCTCGAACAACCAAAGGGTGTGCCATGGCAGGGTGGCCACAAAGGTGTTGATGGTGTTATGTACAAAACGCATAACACTAATATCTTCCAGACAATCTCCACCAGTACAGTGGCACCACAGTGTCATGTCCTTGGCCCCCTGCTCAGCTCTCCTCACATATACTGAGCACAGCTCCAACACCATGAACAAGTTTGCCGCTGACACCACTGTGGCGGGCTGTATCAACGGATCAGCACGCAGGAGGGAGATTGAGCGGTGTCATAACACCAACCTCTCGCTCAGTGTCATTAAGACCAAGGAGCTGACTGTAGACTTCAGGAGAGGGAAACCAGAGGTCCGTTGGAGAATCGGAGGTGGAGGGGGGTTAGCAGCTTTAAATTCCAGGGTGTTTCTACTTCACAGGGTCTGTTCTAGACCCAGCAGGTAAAGTGCGATTACAAAGCACGGCAGTGCCTCTGCTTCCTTGGGAGACTCAACAAACATCGAAACTTCGGCAAACTTCTATGGATGTGTGGTGGAGAGAGTATCGACTGGCTGCACCGCGGCCTGGTCTGGAAACACCAATGCCCTTGAATGGCAAATCCAGCAAAAATTTGGCCAAGTACAGCCTCCCCACCACTGAGCACATCTACAGGAAACTTCATCAAACATTCCCCACCACCCAGGCCATGCACTCTTCTCACTGCTGCCATCAGGAAAAAGGCACAGGAGCCTCAGGACCCGCACCACCAGGTTCAGGAACAGCTCCTTGAACAGGCTCTTGAACAAAAGGGGACAACTATACTCACTTGCCCATCCATTGAGATCTTCCCACAACCAACGATCTCACTTTAAGGACTCTTTTATCTCACGTTCTCCTTATTTATTGCTATGTATTTATATTTGCATTTGCACAGTTTGTTCTCATCTGATTTTCATTGATCCTGTTATTGTTACTATTGTACGTGCAGGGCGCGTGGCGAAGTGGTTAAGGCGTCGGTCTAGTGATCCGAAGGTCACTGGTTCGAGCCTCAGCTGAGGAAGGCAGCGTGTTTGTGTCCTTGAGCAAGGCACTTAACCACACATTGCTCTGCGACGACACCGGTGCCAAGTGTATGGGTCCTAATGCTCTTCCCTTG
Source organism: Hypanus sabinus (assembly GCF_030144855.1). Lineage (NCBI taxonomy): Eukaryota > Metazoa > Chordata > Chondrichthyes > Myliobatiformes > Dasyatidae > Hypanus > Hypanus sabinus. The sequence continues at coordinate 37,410,150 of NC_082731.1, read as the reverse complement.
GACAACGTCGGTGGCGTGGAGAGGGGGGACTTGCAGCTTGGGCAACTGCCGGTCTCCCATAAAAAAACCCTGCCCAAGGGGCAAATCCATGGTCTATTGAGACTAACGGAGGACTACGCTACACTATTGTACTGATTTGCCGAGTATGCTTGCAGGAAAGTGAATCTCAGGGTGACAGATTGTACTCTGATAATAAACGTTTACTTTGAACTTACATCTATCAAACCAACACCACCGGATTCAAGGTTCCACCCACCCCAGACATCCTCTCTTCTTGCCTCTCCCATTCAGGAGATACGAAAGCCTGACAGCCTGCGCCACCTGGCTCGACGACAGCTTCTATCCCGCTGTTGTCAGACTCTTCAACCACCCCATCGTACGATAAGATGGACTCCTGACCTCACAATCTATCTCGTTAAGGTTTTGCATTTTATCGTTCACCTGCATTGCCCTCTCTTGGTAGCTTTTACACTTTATTCTGTGTTGTTATTGTTGTACCTCATCCCACCTCAGTGCACTGTGTGATGAACTACTCTGTGTTAACAATGCGCAAGACAAGCTTTTCACTGTATCGCGGTAAACACATTTCTTACACACGCACACACAAGCGCACAGCCTTGTCATTCTGCTGACGTTGCCGAGTCTGAGCTCTTCAATGCCCCCCTCCCGGGGTATTCTCATAATGGGTCCTAAACCGAGCTGCACTGGCTTTATAGTGTCTTTCCCGCCACACATGGCTGAATATCTCATTTCTTTAGTAACGGGAATATTTTGTAGGCTTCAGTTAGTCACGTGAGACCATGGATTTGCATCTTGGAAGGTTTCCAGGGCGCAGGCCTGGGCAGGGTTGTATGGGAGACTGGCGTTTGCCCAAGCTGCAAGCCTTCCCCTCTCCACGCCACCGATGTTGTCCAAGGGAAGGGCATTAGGAACAGGAATATATGGTTCTTCAGTAACTGTACTTAATGTAGATACTTCTGTTTATTTTGCAATACGATTGTAACTACATTGTGGGGCGCATCATAATCTGATTCAT